>NC_143582.1:199837400-200140704 GCF_048544385.1 Mastigoproctus giganteus | reverse complement strand
CTTCATTTCACCATTAGGCCCTGGCAGTGCCGGACTTAGTTATTTCTGCGCCCCAGGCAGAATGATTTTTCGACGCCCTTTACTAAGGATTTATAAATTTTTGCCTCATTGTTCTTCTGTTTTTGGCACCCCTTAAAGAATGACTGGGCAAGGGCCCTGCTAGCCCGTACCTTAATCCCACAGGAAAATCTAGTTTGTTGACCCAGCGATCGCAGGCAAACTTGTATTTTCACTTAATGTAATGAACTGTTCCAAAACTTCCAGGGATTTTTTATACCCCTGTAAGTTTGGGAGGAGGTAATGTCGATCTGCTGAGTTATCAGTGACCAAATGATTGGGAATTGTAATCTGACAGCCTTCGTCTTTTCAGTCTCTGATAATTGAAATTATCAAGCATAGTTGGCATTATGATGAATCTGTAAATTACCGTACAGCCAGGTCACTCATCGCGCGGAGCCCGACGACTGATTTAGTTGGTTGTTAAAGATGACGTGGAAGACCGTTCGACAGTTTGGTACTCCCAGAATTTATAGTTTCGGCACTGATGGCATTATAAAATTCTGAAATTATTTCCTTATGAACACGGTTCTCTTATGTGTGTGAGGAAGGGCATGAAGACCTTTTATATACTAGCATCTTGTTTGCGTATTAGTGTTGTCATATGGCGCAAGGAAACTCTGTGCTTTGGCTATATATAGGCGCCTCCGTAGCCAGGTGGGAAGGAGCAGCAGTGCGTAGCACACGCTTCTTGATTAGACCGGGGTTCGAGCCCGTCACCACCAAATACGGAGGATGCGGAAAGGTCAAGGAATGACCACCGCATTTCCCGGAGCAATATGGCCTTAGTTGCTAATGCTCCTAAAAACCAAATAACAAACAACAAGCTTTGGCTATACCAGCAAAATAGAATAATTTTTTAAAAACATAAAAAATAAAATAAAATAAAACAAAACAAAAACCCTTTTTACATATTCCCCGCATCACACGGGTTCTGCTCCAGCTGATCTTTGAATTTTCCCAAACTGCCAGCTTCAAATACCCATGGAGGTAATTGACTCCAGCGATTTAAAACTTTTTGGCTAAAAGAAAACTTTCTGCAGTCCAGTCTATGTAGCTTTTCCCTTTATTTGAATTTATGTATCCTATTTCTAGCGTTATTTATAACCGTGAAAATTAAACCTTGATTAATTTTGTTATCTTTTCTCAAAGACTTATAGGGATTCTGAAGTACCTCGTTACCAATCAATCCATGTAACCCGCACATTCGAAGTCTTTCCTCATATGGGCGTCCTTTTGCCCATTTTACAAAGCGCGTCGTTCGTCTTGGGACTTATTCAAAAAAGCTCGATGTTTTTTTGTAGGTGTGATCCCCATGCTTGGATACAGTACTCCTAGTGCAATGTCATCATTGCCTTATACAGAGGGAATATGATCTCGCTGTCTCTACAAGCAAATGCACTATAAATCATCAATAGGACATCGTGGGCCCCCCTTCTCTCCTGTCTACATTGCATAAAGAACTTCATGTCTGCCTAAATAGTAGCCTCCCCCCCACAAATCTCTTTCTTGATTAGACCGGGGTTCAAGCCCGTGACCACCAAATACGGAGGATGCGGAAAGGTCAGGGAATGACCACCGCATATCCCGGAGCAATATGGCCTTAGTTGCTCATGCTCCTAAAAACCAAATAACAAACAAACAAGCCACAAATCTCTCCCCCAATTTCTGGGTGGGGAAACTGTAGCTCAAGTTTCTTGTTCACTTTGAAATGCTAACAATCCAGCTTACTGAATAAATATTTATTCGTAAGCTGATCTATAAAGAATATCATTTTAACAGCATTGAATTGGTTTCCAGTTTGATGCTCCTTTGAAACAGCTGCAGTTTCTGTTTCCAATCATCAAAAATATTCAAGTTCGCATCTGCAGACTTGTAGCATGGAGAGACCCGAATTTAACGCTGTTCTTTAACCAGAATGACTACGACTACTTGGTTAGCACGCGTAAGGGTCTGTGATGAAGGGGAGAGGATACGATTTGTCCTGATATTTTTTTATAAATATTAATTTAATTCATTTAATAAATTAAAAATAATGAAAGACTACAGAAGAAATTTTATAGGACAAATCAGATTTAAATGTTTATTACCTACTGAACAGGAAAAAAAAAAACCCTGAAATGAACCTTAAAGAACTATTTCGTGATTTTGAAATATAAAGGCAAAGAAGACGATTTTTTAAATAAGAACCAAAGTTATAAATTAACCTAATTATAACGGTATAGATTATTAAATGCGTATTTTGATGTACTAATTTTTAACAATTTTTTATAGTTTAATTGGCTGAATATTATTTCAAATACTGTATATATTATAAATAATATTTTTAAGAGTAAATCATTGACGTTTCATGTTAATAAAAACACACAGAGAGAGAGAGAGAGAGAGAGAGAGAGATCTTCGGTGGTCTTTGCCACAAAAATAGGAACCCAAAAATTCCAGCTACGCCACTGCATACAGAAAAGATTAAAAAAAAAAAACAGAAAACCTTTTAATCCTTGCAGTATTTAATTAGAATAAGAATCTCTCTCTCTCTCTCTCTCTCTCTCTCTCTCTCTCTCTCTCTCTCTCTCTCTCTCTCTCTCATATTACCAAATCATTAGTTATTCCCATCATACAATGAATAAATATGTATTTGCACTCACGCTTTCTGTTCTTTTATCTGAAACCTTGATTTCAAACTTCGGTGACAAGAATCGCCGTTTTAAACCGTAAAAATTTTTCTTGGATTACTAGAATTTTTCGCGAACTCCTAAACCTCATAGAATTATTTCTGTGCTATGAATTTTCTTTCTTGATATTTCTGGCATTCTTGGAACCCTTGATATATCTCTGTGGACCTCCAATGAATGATCTCTGTTATGCTCTGTAAAAAGAGTAACCGAGTGGTCAGGCGACAGGTGCATAAGTACACGTGCTTTGAGTGACTGGGGTTCGAGCCTGTGGCTGCTACATACGGTGCCATTTCTTGTATTCTCTCTATGTTGTAAACTCCTCTGACCGTGTGGTCGTCCTGGAGTATAAACAGAAAATTTGACTGCGTCGAGAAGCCCAGTTGTTGAATGCAGAGGCAGTGGAATAATGCCCAATATTAACAATAATACTCCGGTTACCTTCCAGTTGACAGACAGTGAAATATGCGATTTAGTAATGAGAGAAAATCAGGCTAGTGGCAATAATGATGATGTGAATGCCAGAAAAAAAATTCTGTTGACAGAATGGATAAGCATTACAGAAGAATCGATGCGTGGGCTGGAAGATGAGGAGGGATTTCATTTTATAACATCAATGTCTGTTTATTAAATTCAAGAACTTTTGTAAAAGAAAGACCAAGTAAAACAACTTAACTTTCAAGATGTTAGAGCTTAGAACTTATAAAATAACTAATATTATTTGACCTTATTGAAATCGTGTGAAGTTGGGAGGATTATTTTGTCCTTTCGTTTTGCGTTCACCGTTAAACTGCCTCGTTAATGCAATGACCTTAATGTTCAGAGCAGAACAACCTGTCTTTTGCAACTAGTTAGCCAGTGAAATCCCCTTTCACGAGAGTGCAATACCAGGGCAACTAGTTGTGAAAGCAAAGTTTGTGCTGCTGTGAGCATTAAGACCGTTGCATTAAATAGGCAGCTTAAATCCAGCAGGATTTAAGCTGCCTATTGGTTGGGTGGGGGAACTACAAAAGAACAACCTAATTGTAATTATATGAAGTTAGTCTTCCAAATTTCATATAATTGCAAAATGTGGTTCATCAGATCGCCTCTAAGATCTACTTCTAAGCTTAAAACTTTCAGTTTCCCGAGCCTCTGCCCAGGGTTGGCCCGAGGTATATTTGCGCCGCGGGCGGGAGACATTCCTGTGCTCCCTTCCAGATAGAAAAAATTTAAGGTGTTTTTATTGAGTTAATATTTTTATTTTTGCTAGAGAAAAGTTAAAAAGACAAATGTAAACACAAAAAAAGACAACCAGAATATTTATAATGTTTTAATTGTCATATTAAATCGTTTTCCCCTTTCACGAAGCATATGCGCCCTCTCAAGCCTTCGACCCCAAAACGTCAGCGCCCCGGGCGACCGTCCGGCTCGCTCGTAATTGGGCCGGCTATGCCCCCACAGGTACCTCATTGTCCCATGATAAGAATTTTCCTCTAGTGATGCCTTGTAACGGATGTTTAACAGATAACATATAATTGCATTGCTGTTCTTTATTTTTTCTTATAAAACAGCAAAACGGGGGGGGGGGAGAATAAAAAAAATAATAATAATAATTGTCCTGTGATAAGAATTTTCCTCTGGTGATGCCTTGTAACGGATGTTTAACAGATAACATATAATTGCTGTTCTTTTTATTTTTTTCTTATAAAACAGCAAAACGGGGAAAAAAACCAAAAAAAAAAAACAAAAAAAACTGTACACTATACAGTAGGCTTCTCAGGACTATAACAGAATTATTTCATTTTATATTCATTGCACAAAATTCCTGGTGATTTTTTTTAATCAACCAGTTAAGTTTATTGCAACCTTAACGAGTTCATTTTTTACAGAATTAAAAATTTCTCTTTTCTCTTCTTGCGAAACACTGGCGCGCGCTACATCTCTTGAGTCAATTACGTAATCAGTGTGGTAAAGATCATTCAAGTTACGAAAGCGTGTCATGTGATCACATAGCTGCTTCAAAACGTTTCTGTTCTAAATGAGCGCTGTTTAGTTCTTTTTTGTTGTCAGTCCGTTTTCTGGATTGGAAGATTAAGGTTAATCGAGAGTTGAGAATATATAAAACCATATGATGGGTTCAAATTATGTTGCTAGTGTAGGCAAGTAGCTAAGTGACTGAGGCGTGGCTACGTATAAATTTAATAGAATTTTGACGTTTCGGCAAACTCACGGTCGACTTCAAGAGGCCACTAACTTCACACATTTCACTGTTTAATAAGAAAAAGAATAACCAGATACAGACGTTTATTGCTTAGTTTAGCAGGATTGCTTAGGTTTTCTTCCCCTGTGTTTTTTATGCACAGAATAATATGCACAGAATAATTGCAAAAATACGTACGTGATATTGTTAAGATCTAGCAAGAATGCGAACAGAAATTGCCAAAATAACGTATTCTGATACAAAGATAGAGCAAACAGAAAAACGCAGAATATTTTCCCCCGCCTCTTCAAAATGAAAATATGATTCTGATAAAGTTGAATGCGCTGAATTTAAAATAGTTTATTACTTTGAGTTTTGTAAGAAATGGAAATAAAAATTATCCCTATTATTAAATTTTATTTGTCCTTTTAAAGTACTGTATAAAACTCACATTTGAAGTAATTATTATTATGTTTGTTCTCCCTCCCACCCCTTGATGATAGCTGATGTTTTGAGCTTTAGTAATTACAGTTCAACATTAGTATGCTGTATTCAAATATATGAGTATTACTATGGACAATAAACTTGTCCATCTTCTCTGGTAATATTTTCATTTATTAGATATATTTTACTGAAGCTTTGTGCTTATTACCACAAAGTACATATTCTGTGGGAAAAATCAACAAAGTGCACATTATTAAAAATGCAGTTTTAATGACATACAAATTTAGTGCATTATCCTGTAAGCTTTCAACATCTCTTTCACATAGGGAGGTGTGTCCAGTCCTATCCAGTAGGGCCCTATAGAATAGGGCGGAGACCCACTTCAGCACCTCCGAGGGTAGAATGGAAGAGATTAAACATGCCATAGTGAATCTCTGAAAATGCAGCTACCACAGAAAATCTTGGACAAACATATTCGAGAAGCTGAACACAGGCATAGAAAGGTGTTCTCACCTGCTGTTACTGCATACATTTCCTGCTTTCCAGGGTGGATCTCTAGAATATTAGATATCACTTGTCAGACATGTTGTGTGCAGCTACTGAGCACAGATTGCACACAGTCGTGCCAAAGGTAAAAGATTCTGTACCTATTGCGGATACAAGTGGGGTTATACAGGGTGCCTCAAAAATACACGGCATAACTTCAAGAATGAGTTCCTCATATGTAGACAATAAAAATATTTTATATCAACGTAGTTCCGGAAATGCTTGGTTTCCGAGTCTGTGACACTTAACTGTTCACATCACCTTATAGTAATTGTTCAAAATGTCCACCTTCTGCCTGAATACAGGCCTCACATCGACGTCTCATGGTCTCACAAAGACGATGCCAAATTCCTGACATGTTTTGTATTGTCTCACAACCTGCCACAATTCGATTGCGGAGAGTTTCCACATCAGCTACAGTTGGTGTTCTCACAACACTCTCCAAATAGTCGAACGTTGAACAGCCAGTTGCATTGCTGTTCTGTGTGTGCTGATTCCAGGAGTGGCATGCACAACATCCAAATCTCCTCCTCTACTTCAGGAGTCATAGATCTTGGTCGTCCTCTGTCGGCAGCACTGGGTTTAAAGGTCCCATGTTCACAAAGGTGGCGATGGATACCTTCAAATATTTTCCTGTCCGGACATCTTTCTTCTGGGAACCTTTCGTGGTACAAATGATGAGCCTCCAGAGCATTGCCATCTGCCAAACCGTACATAAAGTGCATATCCGCTTGCTCCTGATTTGAGTACATGGTCAGAATGGAAAACCACCAGATTCTGTCAGTACCGTGTGATGAAGGAAATCACCTGCGGGAGATAAGACATTCCGGTTAATAACTTGGGAACCAAGCATTTCCAGAACTATGTTGATATAAAATATTTTTATTGTCTACATATGAGGAACTCATTCCCGAAGTTATGCCTTGTATTTTTGAGACACCCTGTATATGAGATCACATGTCTGGTACTGTGGGGAGTGCTATGTTGGAGAGACAGAACGCAGGTTTAAAGATCATATGGGGGGAACATATTAGTGCAATAAAGACTGCAGCAGTTTATGGGAAATCTGCTGTAACTAGAGAAATTTGGAGGAGAACCATCAAATTTCTCCAGGTAATGCCATCATCGTTGATTGTTTACATAGGTATTGGAATCAGAAATAGCTCGAGAGCTTGTGGATTTGTTTTTCGGAACATAATACCATCAATAGAGATGGGGGAGTTCATATTCATTCCTCCTTTGAAACTAATTCTTGGACAGGATGAACAGTTTGCCTGACACACTCCTGAGCCATTTCCAGTCTTCATGCATGTGTAAAGGATAATTCCCATGCCCCTACAGTAACATGAGCCATGATCCTGCTGATGTTATTTAAGGATATGCTGTGACAGTCAAGTTTCACTGTTGATAAAGGAGGTGGTTGTCTTTGAAAGCTATGGCGTTGTTTTATCGCTTTTAATTTGTAATATTTCGTATATTTCAATTTTATATATTTTAATTCTATCTATATTTTATTGCTTTTAACTGCACAGTTGTCAGTGTATTTTATTTTTGCATCAAAATTTTATCCTGTCTTATTTTATTCTATTTTAATTTATATTAATAAAGTTTGAGTCATGTACGATCGGTGTATTCCATTGCAGCTATTATGAGTTATTGTTAAATATCCTGATTCAAACAATGTTACAAATATTAATTTTAAAAAGAGTTTCCGACTCTCAAAGGTTCCTAGTGGGAGGCCTCTTCTGGAATAAAAATTTGCAGGGTCAAGTTGTCAATGTATATATATTTTTTAATATTGCATAGCATCACCAAAAAAGGCAAATCCTCTGTATATTCTGCAACACTGCTTTGAGTTTACTTGTTTTTATCAGCTGACTGGTAGCTGTTGGCAGCTGTAAGAAACTGTGAATAATGTATTTTGTCTAAGTGAATAGTCAAGTAGTATACAGAAGTAAAATTTACATTTATAAATATACCCACATAAACTTTTGTGTTTAACTGGGCACATGTGCCCTTTTCCCATAGAATTTCTTTGAAATATATCCCTGCAACCCTATAGTTTTTTTTTTTTTTTTTTTTTTGTACTGCTTAGGGCAAACACAGCCCAGTTCTAGAGTTTAAAGATGCATATAACAGCTGTTATGTTTCTTGCACCTTTTGGATCAGTTAATGAATGATCTTGCTGCCATTGTATTAGCTTATGACTGGAAGATATTCAAGCAGTGAATGTGTGTGGGATGGAGGAGAGAAGCATAGCCAAGGCCTCAAGGAGTTGAGTACAGATGTGTGGAAATTTGCCTTCAGCAAGTAGGTAGTTGATTGTTGGAACAAACGTCTATTGGTGTATTGGAAGTGAGCAGTTTGATTAAATTCAAGGAAGAACTAGATAAACTATTAGAGGGGATGGACAAGTGATATGGGATGGAGTTTTTTTTTTTTTTTTTTGTTTGACTAATGATGTATAAGCTTGCTTTTTTTGCATAATTTTCCACTGCTAATACTAATATCTTTGGCTTGTGTTTTGCAGAAATAAAAATTTTATCACTTCATATATCATATTTCTTTGAAACGGAAAGTAATTGGCACCAAGAGTAACATCACTTCTATTCTTGTTTAGGAAAAATACTTTTTCGCAACATGCAGAGCATATTAGTGTTGATATTATTTGTTATGTTAGTTTTATATCAGCATCACATTCCTTCCGTATACCAAGACTTTTTCTTTTTTTTCCTAACAACTTAAAGCCCACAGCAGGTGGGCTTATTATGGTGGTTGTGTTGTCTGTTTATCTGTTACTTGCTCGAACTATTGTTTTAAATATTCTAATCGAAACTCTTGTTCTGATTGTGCCACTGATATCATTCCCCTTTCTGAATGAAAGTCTTTATTTCTCATTCTACTTGTCTGATAATAATATGAACATTCATATTATTATCAGAAAAGTGGAATGAGAATATATTGCAAAAACTATAAACTGATAAGTTTATAATCAGTTTATAAAGTTATCAATTATAAACAGTTAAACTGACACAGTATCACAGTTTAAACAGTTTATAAATGTGATAAAAATTAATTTTTTAAAATAGTACTAACCAAAGTGTTTTTTTTTTTATCTTTAAGCGTGGGGTATTGGTGAGAAGTAAGGCATTAATGCCTGATCTCATGGAAAGTTCAGATACAGAATGTGATAAAGGACAATCTAAAGACTCAAGAGATGCATTTGAATCACAGAAAAAGGATGATGATTCCAGAGTTTCTTCAGATGAAAATGCAGTTGCATTTCCTAGTTTGCCAGATAATGTCTTGAAAAAGTTGTCCATATTAAGCAGCAAAGGTGATGGGTAAGTTGTATTAATATTTTGATTTTGTATTCATTTTAGAATTTTCCTGCAAACCAATTTCTCAGCGGCAATAACAAGAGTGCGCTTGAGCTGTTGGCTGCTGTTGTTCATTTAGATAAAATTTCCCCAAGAACGACTAGAAATGTTGGAAGCCATAACTAGTGTCTTTGTTTTCAGCCTCCTTAATTGTTAGGTTTTTGGTTTTTTGAACAAGATGAGCACCTACTAGTGTAGCCCTGAGTCACAATGCTGTATGTAATAACTTTATCATTGCCTTTCTTGTACATATTAGGCCTTGGGGCCTGTTACAGTCATGTGCCATCTCCTTTGAAGTTTCCCATGGATCCCTTCCCAGTCAATTTCTAATGTCTAATGTATTATCTGTTTTGGGATTTTTTGACAATTCGTTCTCTGCGCTCAATCTATCCATCTTCTATAATTTTGTATGTGTTCAGTTATTATTTTTTCTTTAATTCTTCTATTGTACTCTGATTTCTTTTTGAAGTGAAACTTTTTTAGGCACACTCCATGCAGTTTTCAGATGGGAGTAACTTGCATTGGTGGATTGACAAAAAATGCAACAGAACAAACTAAGCTATAAGCAGATGCATTAGAGGTGCTCTGAATAGCCAACTATCATACTAGGCTGAATACACCGGTTCTCGTCTGATCACCGAAGTTAAGCAGCATTAGGCCCGGTGTAGTTGACTTTTTGTCTTCTTTTCTTTTTAATTAGTAATGTAATAAAGTGTAAATCTGTGCTTTATATCTTTACTTTTATAGCTTGTGGATAATATTCCTCTTATTTTCGCTTATTAGAATCACCGTTGATAGAATTAAAATTCAATTTGTAAACACGATCACAATGACTAGCACTTACTGCATATTGTATAGTGAATGGTATTTTGTTATAAAGTATCCATCATAAAGTGATTCGATCGTACAGTGAACCAATTGTAAAGTGGGGGTCCACTGTAGTGAGTACTGTAAGGCGTATAGAGCATGTATATGTGCAGTGTGTCCATGGATTAACAAAAATCACCAAGAAAATGCAACACAAAATCATCCCCCCCCACCAGGCATGAGCGATGCATGACCCAATCAGTACCCTTACTGATTGCGTCATGCTATTTCTTTCATCATTCTCCACTGCATTTAATAAAAAAAAATTTTGATGGGAAAAAATTTATAATTCAACATATCGAAGACTAATAGTGAGCATTGTAAGGTGTATAGAGCATGTATACGTGCAATGCGATCGCCAAAACCATCTCCATTGAGTACAAAGGAGAGAGATCTAAGCTACTTCGACAGTGAAATAAATTACAGCATGCAATGGAATTGAACAAAGAAGCCAGAGAAGATCCATCCACATATTCAGAGCCTTACATCTCCCCTGAAATGTTAGAAGTGAATTTGGAAGGAGCCATGGAAGTTGATACTACAAATGAAAATGAAGAGTCCTCGAAGCCCAGTTGTAAACGAAAAGTGAAGGAGGCAAAACCGACTGCCAGATGTACTCCATTAAATTGTTTAACATGTGATACACAGCCAGAGCAGCAACAGGATTTTAAGAAATACTAAAGCATCCATGCACAGTTTAAATGTACATCCCTGGATAATGATTTCAGTTCAGTCTGTTCCATGTATTTGGTTCAAGAACGATGTAAAGATTGCAGCAGCTCGAGATCATGCTCTTCTTCAAAGATTGTAGCAGCTTGAGATCACACTCTTCTTCAAACAGCATTTCCAAATGAGGATGTAAATCAAATGTTGGCATATAACAGCTTTTGTGGCTCTCTCAAGAACAAAGTGATTCTGGCTCTATCAAAGTCAAATGGTTTTAAATATCATCCGATACCACAGCACTTGCCGAAACTAGATTTGGTAACGGAACGTCTGATATCTCCAAGGCTCCTATTCATGCAGATTTGTTGCCTGTGGCATTCATACAGTCAATATGGGATCCTCAGTCAGGTGATAAATGTTCACCTAAAGAAGTTTCACTTAACTTCCGCTATGCATACTCGGCACACACACAATTTTTTTTATAAAGTCTGCTGTAGCCAGCAGTTCTTTTCATAAATTGCATCATATTGCATCTCTGTAGCCATTATTCTTCTTTCATCCTTTTTATATGTGGTCCAAGCTTTAGTTCCAAATAGGTGTTACCATTAGCATTAGTAGAGGCATATGATGCAAGAAAGCAAGCTTATTCATCATCAGTCAAAAAAAAAAAAAAAAACACAACCACTACTCCCATTTCACCCCTCCGTTCGTTCGAAATACCTGTCCAGCTGAGCCTTAAATTTGTTTAGGCTATCAACTTCAACAACAAGTGATGGAAGTCTATTCCACAAACCAACTGCCCGCTGGCTAAAGGCAAATTTCCGCATATCTATCCGACATCCGTCCTTCCTCAATTTGAATTTATGCCCTCTCAGGCGATTATTCTGAGCAAGAGGAAGGATCCCATTGGCATTGAGCATGCTCAAGCCATTCAAAGCCTTATACACCTCTATCAGATCACCTCGCCGATGCCTAGTCTCCAGACTCTGTAATTTGCAAAACTTAAGCCTTTCTTCGTAAGAGCAACAATTTCTTCCATTCACTAATCTTGTTGCCCTTCTCTGTACTTGTTCCAGCAGCTCTACATCCTTCTTGAAATGAGGCCTCCAGACCTGTATACAGTACTCAAGGTGTGGCCTGACCAATGCCTTATACAAGGGAATAATCACATCCCTATCCCTGCTAGAAAAATTCGTGTATATCATTGACAAGACACCATGAGCCACTCTTGCAGCTCGTCTGCACTGCTCAGAGAACTTCATATCTACCTGCACAATTACCCCCAGGTCCTTTTCATTCTCTACCACTGTCAGCGTAGTACCACAGAGTTGATACGTTGATCTGGGGTTACTGTTTCCCATATGTAGTACTTTACGTTTGTCAATGTTAAACTTCAATTGCCACCTCTCAGCCCATCTGCTCAACCTTTCCAGATCCTGTTGCAGCAGCATAGCATCAGTGGTGTCCTTAACAACCCTGCCAACCTTTGTATCATCTGCAAACTTGGACATTAAGCTTGATATACCATCATCAATATCATTTATAAATACAGAAAACAACAATGGACCCAACACTGAACCCTGAGGAACTCCACTAATAACATTAGTCCACATTGAGCATTGTCCATTGATTACCACTCTCTGTCTTCTGCCACTCAACCATCCCTTTATCCATAACAGCAATTTGCCTCCAATGAAACACTGCTCCAATTTGTGCAGCAGTCTTCCATGCGCAACAGTATCAAAAGCCTTTCTAAGATCCAAATATATAATATCAAAGTTATTCCCTGCATCCAGTTCTTTTGTGACTACATCATAGTATCCAATCAAATTGGTCAGACAAGACCTGCCCTTAACAAAACCATGCTGTGTCTGAGCTATAACTGAATTCTTGTCTAGATGATCTGCAGTGCTTCTTTAACCAGTGCCTCCATTAATTTTCCTGGAACCAAAGTTAAACTAACAGGTCTATAATTACTTGTGTCAGCCTTTGATCCTCCTTTGTGAATTGGGGTTACATTTGCACATCTCCAGTCTATGGGTACCTCCCCTGAGTCCAAAGAAGCTCTCATAATTGTGGCTAGAGGTTTGCTTTCTTCCTTTGCTGCCTCCTTTAATATAACTGGATAGATCCCATCCACCCCGGGTGCCTTTTTTTATATGTTTATTTTTTTTTTATGTTTATGCTCAACAATTTCATAAATTCTATGATGGGAAATTGGAGATTAACTGTTCATGGCAATATCCCTCAAAAACATGGAACATGTTTAGACTCTACCATTCACAGATGATCAGATTTTAACTGCCCATTCTAAAGGATGATTTATAATGTTCAATCCACCATTTAAACTTAATTTCAAAAAAAATAACATGGAAATATCAGTAGGGAAAAACCAGAAGTTATGGAGTCCCAAGGGAAAGGTTAGTCTGGCTAATGTTTTGTAATTCTTATTCTAATATGTTTTTGAATAAATGAAAGTCTAAAAACTTGATTTATGATATCTAATGCTTTTTTGTAGTTATCTTGGAGTCTGTCTTTTCCTTCCATGTATGTTAGGCAACGTCAGAGGTTATTTAAAACTGTTTACTTGTTCTAGAATTTGATTTTCTGTACATGTTTTGCTTCTCATCAGTTCCTTTACCTTGGGACTCCATAACTTCTGGTTTTTTCCTACTGATATTTCCATGTTATTTTTTTGAAATTAAGTTTAAATGGTGGATTGAACATTGTAAATCATCCTTTAGAATGGGCAGTTAAAATCTGATCATCTGTGAATGGTAGAGTCTAAACATGTTCCATGTTTTAGAGGGATATTGCCATGAACAGTTAATCTCCAATTTCTCATCATAGAATTTATGAAAATATTAAGGAGAAATGGTGAGAGGTAGTGTCATTATTAGCATTAGCATTAGTAGAGGCATATGATGCAAGAAAGCAAGCTTATGCAGCATCAGCCAAAAAAAACCAAAAAAAAAAAACCCTTCCACTTCACCCCTCCGTTCGTTCGAAATACCTGTCCAGCTGAGCCTTAAATTTATTTAGGCTATCAACTTCCACAAGGGATAGAAGTCTGTTCCACCAACCAACTACCCGCTGGCTAACGGCAAATTTCCGCACATCTATCCTACATCCATCCTTCCTCAATTTGAATTTATGCCCTCTCAGGTGATTATTCTGAGCAAGAGGCAGTATCCCATCAGCATTCAGCATGCTCAAACCATTCAAGGCTTTGTACACCTCTATCAGATCACCTCGCCGGTGCCTAGTCTCCAGACACTGTAATTTGCAAAACTTAAGCCTTTCTTTGTAAGAGCAACCCTACGTTCCGTTCGCTAACCTTGTTGCCCTTCTCTGTACTCATTCCAGCAGCTCTACATCCTTCTTGAAATGAGGCCTCCAGACCTGTATACAGTACTCAAGGTGCGGCCTGACCATTGCCTTATACAAGGGAATAATCACCTCCCTATCCCTGCTAGAAATATTCCTGTATATCATTGATAAGACGCCATGAGCTACTCTTGCAGCCCGTCTGCACTGCTCAGAGAACTTCATATCTGCCTGCACAATTACCCCCAGGTCCTTTTCATTCTCTACCACTGTCAGTGTCACTCTTACACAGAGTTGATGCATTGCTCTGGAGTTGCTATTTCCCATATGTAGTTCTTTACATTTGTCAATGTTAAACTTCATTTGTCACCTCTCAGTACATCTGCTCAACCTTTCCAGATCCAGTTGCAGCAGCATAGCATCAGTATCGTCCTTAACAACCCTGCCAACCTTGTATTGTCTGCAAACTTGGACATTAAGCTTGATATACCATCATCAATATTATTTATAAATACAGAAAAAAACAATGGACCCAACGCTGAACTCTGGGGGACTCCACTAATAACATTAGTCCACGATGAGCAGTGTCCATTAATTACCACTCTCTGTCTTCTGCCACTCAACCATCCCTTTAGCCATAGAAACAATTTGCCACCAATGCCACACTTCTCCAATTTGTGCAGTAGTCTTCCATGTGCAACAGTATCAAAAGCCTTTCTAAGATCCAAATATATAATATCAAAGTTATTCCCTGCATCCAATTCTTTTGTGACTACATCATAGTATCCAATCAAATTGGTCAGGCAAGACCTTCCCTTAATAAAACCATGCTGTGTCTGAGCTATAACTGAATTCTTGTCAAGATGATCCTGCAGTGCTTCTTTAACCAGTGCTTCCATTAATTTTCCTGGAACAGAAGTTAAACTTACAGGTCTATAATTACTTGTGTCAGCCTTTGATCCTCCTTTGTGAATTGGGGTTACATTTGCACATCTCCAGTCTGTGGGTACCTCCCCTGAGTCCAAGAAAGCTCTCATAATTATGGCTAACGGATTGCTTACTTCCTTTGCTGCCTCCTTTAATATAACTGGATAGATCCCATTCCACCCCAGGTGCCTTTCTTGTATTTATCTTCAACAATTTCTCCTCCACTTTACTCTCACTTATTTCAAGATCATCTAGCTCACTGCCAGTGTTAACTTCATCTATGGCATTCCCCTTCCTGAATAACTCCTCATGTGTGAATGTAGATGCAAAATATTGATTTAGTTTGTTAGCTACCTGAGCAAGATCATGAACAGTTGAACCATCGATATCAAGTGGACCAATCTGATTCATCCTCTTCCTTCTAGAGTTTACATAAGTAAAGAACTCCTTGCTGTTTTTCTTTGTATCCCTTGCCAAAGATTTCTCGTAATCTGCCTTCGCCTGCCTAACCTCCTTTGTAACTTGGTTACAGATCAACTTATATCTATCATAGGCTTCTGTGTCACATGTTAATTTATATGTATCCCATGCATTTTTCTTCTCTGCCATATGTCTGATTAGTTCATCTGACATCCATTTAGGCCTGAACCTTGAACAATATTTCTTAGTTGGTATGTAAAGCCTAGTAGCTTCCAAGATAAGTTCTTTGAATGTTTCCCATTTTGAGTTTGCTGTTGGTAACATCATCAGTTGGTCCCACTGTATAGAATTTAAATAATGTCTCAGACCATCGTAGTTGCCTTTACGAAAGCAATAACCCTTCCCTTTACCCCTGATGGTAGTTACCTCCTTGAGTAAATCCCACTTCAGCGCACTGTGATCACTGCCACCTAGTGGTTCATTTATCTGCAGATTCTTAATGCATGAAGAATCACTACTGATAATCAAATCAAGAGTATTGCTCCCTCTAGTTGCCTCCCGAACATGCTGATTTAGAAAACAATCGTCCAATAAATCCACAAAAGCCTTGCTAGTGTATGAGTGACCAACCCACAAATTCCAGTCAATATCTGGGGAAAAGGTGTCATCTAACACCTTTGTTGATTGGTTTTCAGTGTGAAATCTCTCCATTAATGTTTATTACTATTATATTTTTCATATTGATGTTATATATATATGGCTTTTTTTATTTCATTTTGGGCACTTTCTTCTGTAATAATTTATCTCTGCTAACATTATCAAAATTTTATTTATAGTCTGTAAAAACTGCATGTGTTTCCAGTTTGTATTCTTTGTTGTTAATTAGGATTTTGATAACTGAGAATAAACTGGAAGAGAAATTGTTGAAGCTTAAAGGGTATTCTACTGCGACAAGACCTAGAGAAGTGTCAACTGAAGTTCAACACTGATGAATGAAAAGTATTTTGGGATTACTGCTACTGATAAATGCATATGGGTAGCAGTAATTCCATCATAACATACCAGTTGGGTGCTGCCACACTCAAAATAGTGGAGAACAAAAGAGATCTTGGGGCTAATTCCAACGTAAAGTTCTCTGAGCAGTGCAGTCAAGCTGCTAGGATAGCTCATGGTGTTCTGATAGTGGGACCAACTGATGATGAACGACAAGGATATAATTATTCTGTTGTATAAAGCAATAGTTAGACTGTCATGAGTACTGTATACAAGTGGTAGATGACTTTCATCAACCTGTGAAATACCACCACTTTGCTTATTGGAGGCTTGAAGTGGTGAAACCCATGTTTAGTCTCTAGAGCAAAGTTTCCGGAATCCCCCCCCCCAATACTTCTCCTTCAACCCATGCACCAAAACCTAAGTACTATAGGTTTTGATACCTTTCGTGTTTGGGGTTTTTATAATAAAAAAAAAAAAAAAAAAAAAGTCTAGAAGCTTCATTTTAGGAGGGATGTGGATCTGTTGGAATGGGTATAGAGAAAAGCAACATTCAGTTCTGCATCCTTTCTCTTGCTCAGATAACAGACATAAGAACACACAGATTTAAATTTAAAGAGGATGGTTTCAGGACAGATATGCGAAAATATTCTTTCAGCCAGAAAGTAATTGACTGTTGGAAGAAATTTCCATTTGCTGCTGTGGATGTGAATAGTTTTAACCAATTTAAAGAAGGATTGGGCAGATTATTAGAGGAAATGGACAGATGATGCAGATAGTTTTTTTTTTAGGAGATACTGTACAAGCTTGCATCCATACATAATTTGCTAATACAGTCGATTCCGGTTATTCGGGGCATATCAGGACTAGTGCATTTTGGCCCGATTAAGCGGCTGCCCCGATTATCCGAAGTTTCACATAAAAAAAGTTAAAAATGCAATGGACCCCCGCTTTACAATTGGTTCACTGTACAATCAAATCACGTTACGATGGACTCACCATAGTTCACTATATGATGTGTAGTAAGTGCCGGTCATTGTGATCAAGTTTGTGAATTGAATTTTAATTCTATTAAACAGAAATTCTAATTAGCAAAAATAGGGGGAATATTATCCACAGGCTATAAAAGTAAAGATATATTAAGCACAAATTTACCTTTTATTACCTTACCAATTAAAAAATTAAATGATACATGAAAATTGGAAGAATATACATGATAATCAGAATAATTAATACATACTAACTAGTTGACATTTCTGTTCACTGACATTTGTGGGTGGGGGTTAAAATTTAAAACAGTAAAAAGATAAGCAATCAATAACAAAGAACACAGCCCACACATTGTCAAGTAACATGATACTCGCAAGTGAGAATGGAGTAACATTCTCACTTGCGATTCCAATATAAGTGAGAAAGATTTACTACATGAACCCTTTATTAGGAACCTATTGAATTCTGATACTACAAAGGATGAATTCAACAGAGAATCATTAATGCATTTGTCAAAGATAAATGAATGATATAGGGCATAATTCATAATTTTCTAAAGGGGTAAGAGCAAATATTTCTTTGAAGAAGTTGTAAATTTAACTTCATTTGCACATTGTGGAATAAAGGACTCTCCCTCCATGAATGCAAAGCTAAAAAGGAAAACCATCTGTTTGAATTGTCTGAAGAGAAAGTTTTCTTATCACACTCTGTACATGCTATAACTTGTTCCACTTATTTAAAAGATATTGAGTATGCAAGATTGAGAACATGGAAATACTTATTGTGGTAATTGAGAATTATTGGACAAATTAATATATTGGACAAACCTTTCCTAGCAAATAGCTAGACAAGTTTCTTTTTCTCTTAATTCCTCTGAAAATTTATTAATCCCACTGAAAGCTTAACTTGCTCTGAATTTATTAAATAAAAATAATTTTATTTTACGAAACCATTCTGAACCTAGTTGAAGTTGCTGAAGTCAGTGAAATATCGGTTTTGTTATGGTGACGTGTTTAATGGTAATGGACTCAAGTTATTTTGATTCATCATCTTTCATTTAATTTGACTGTCATATTGCTTGTCTCTGTATACAGTTTTATGATCACCATTGCCTTTTACTTTATTTTTCCTTCTGTACTGGATATTAAATGTGGTTGAGCTTGATAAAGAAAGGAAAGAATTAATATGATATTAGTAGACTATGCTTGATTGGCTTTTATCTGTTACAATATGATTGCATTTTGCATGGAAAGGTTATCATACTTTGGTAAGGACCACTTATGCATAATAAATAATAATAATAATAATATTCTCCTTTCTGTACACATTGTACTCACCATATTCATATTTTCGATATTTTTTATATTTTCACTCTATAATTCATATTCATGTTTTCGATATCCCTGCAATGATTCTTCCTCTTGCTCACATTATGCACCTGAGGGGGACATAAATTCAAATTGAGGGAAGACAGTTGTAGAATAGATGTGCAGAAATTTGCCTTTAGCCAGCGAGTGGTCGATTGCTGAAACAAACTCCTATCTGTCTTTGTGGAAGTTGAGAGCTTAAATAAATTCAAGGAAGAAGCAGGCAAACTTTTGGAACAAATGGATGGGTGAAATGTTTTTTTTTTTTTGCTTAATCTCAGGGGAGTTTTTAGAGAATGTGACACCTGGTGCAAATTGCAATTCGGCACCCTCCTTTAAAATTTTTTTCATATGTGTATGCAAGTTCTAGATTTTCAGCCATCCCTTAAACGTTGGCACCCTCGGAACAGCCTGCCCCTGCTTAATCTTCTCTCATTCCTTGCAACAAAAACAGAAAAAAAGCATCCCATTTGGATGTATCATATCCTGCTATAGACAACTTCACAACTTTCAGCTCTTTGCTTTGCTGCTCTAGTCTGATGCATTTTTTTTAGCTCAGATTTAAATTAAAAATACTACACCAAACTAAAATATATGAGTACAATCATAATGTTATGCTATGTACTATGCTTTGAAGTCACATTCATGTTATTTTTATAAATTTAAAGTTTACTAACTTAATAATGCATCTGATATTAATTATACTTCTACAGAATTACATAAAAGAATATTAATTAGGTTTTATATTGATGCAGTGAATACTGAACAGTGGTGGCAGAACTGACTTATTCTGACTTTTATTAATATAATAAAAGTTATATAATTTAAAAATATATATTAAATTTGTTTTGTTTCTAAGTCAGTGATTCATGAAATAGTGTCATGGCAAACAGCTTGCCACAAGTGTTCTTTAGATAAACAAAGTCCATAATGATAATCATCAGTGTTATTAGCTCCTGTGGATATTCCAATTTATCTTCATTTATCCAAGTGTAGCTAACTTGTGTGACCATTCTCTTAAGTTAAATTATTATAAAACATTTTGCAGTTTAACCAGTGTAAATGTCTTATTGTTTATAAATACTAATACTGGCTTTCAATATGTATTGACTTATTGAACATATAAATAAATTAGCAGATTATTAATTCAGTAATCTAAATGACTAATATATTTCTGGACTGTTGAATTGAGCATTGATTAATGAAATATGTATATACTCTGTGTGCGTTCGATTTAATGAAACTATGCCCATGTGAGACTGACTATTTTTGTGGCATGGACACTTGGTGGTCTCATTAGCTGAGATATAATAGTTGGAAGAGGAAACTCGTCAAAATTGACTATCCAATAAGGCACCAAGGTTATTTGATTCACTATAATTATAAACAAAAATACCCATTATAAAAGTAATTATAGGTTGTTCAACTACTGACTGGTTGTTTGAATTGGAGTAAACTAATTCAGCTTATTACTTCCCATAGTCTTGTTAAAAGTGGGATACCTATAATGTAACGTCCTGAAAATTATAATCTACAGAAATTCAAGTCTAATGTCAACAAGTAACTTTTATATTTTTTTAACCTTCACCCTCGTGAGTAGCACAGTTGGTAGAACTGCTGCCCCACACACACACATCGGCCTGAAAAGACCTGAGATCGAATCCCGTCTGTGACGTGAGGAATTTTTATGGGCCTTTTTCACAACATGGCCGAGTTAGTTGGTGTCAGGCGAGGGTAGCGTGGTTTTTCCTCACGTAAACTCGTTTTTTTCGTCCAGCAAAGAGAATATCAACCGCATAACGCACGCATTTGCAGACATATTATATACGGCGCAATATGGCCAAAGTTGCTGATGCGCATAAAAAACTCTAACCTTCACCCTAGTTAATCTTCAACCCACGCGCAGTACTATAGGTTCAAATAATTTTCGTGTTTGGAGTTCTCATTAAACAAAAAAAGAAGAAAAGTACATTGGTACTTTCTTCGTTTTCCTTTTCAGGGGCTTTTTCACAACGTGGCTGAGTTAGTCGGCCTCAGGCGAGGGGCAGCGTGGTTTTTTCTCCCACGAAATTCGGGATTTTCGTCCAGCAAACAGAAAATCGACCACAGTAATATTATTTATCGACCGCCATATATATTATCTGTAAATTTACAGATAATATATTTTTATTATATTATTTACAGATTATATTGCTTTAGTCTCTGATGCCACTAAAATCTTACAATCCCTTGTCTTTCTTAACCTTCAACCCATGCACAGTACTAAGTACTGTAGTTTCTAATACCTTTCTTGTTTGGAGTTTTCGTTAAAAAAAAGAAAAACATTGCAATCCAAGGGAATCACTCCCAAGTCTAAAAGCCATCACAATTAACCTTAATATATTCAGGCATTCTCTCTCGCTGCACCCTGAATTTTGCAGTGTATTACAGGGCTTTTACTTCCCTTCTGGCTTAATAGTTTTTCTAGTAAATGGACACCTGTAATTTCCATATTGTTGATTATAGTAAGAGTATTCGCCATATAGTGCAAAGAAGCCACAGTCTTTTGATGCACTGGCAAAAAAAAACAAAAAAAAAAAAAACATGTAGATAAGAAAATACAAATTATACACTTCGTTCCTCATACAGTTAACTAACTAGTTGACATTTTGAACATATTCAAAATGTCAGCCCCAACTACCTGCGAGGGCAACTCGTTCCCACATCTATGGAAGAAGCCAGTAGTTTGTTCATTTCTTCTTTTTATTTAAATACAGTATGTGTAAAGCTCTGTCCCTTTCTTTGCTGATTTAGCTAATAATTTCTCAAACTGGCCTTTACAGATCAACTCATGCATGAAAGTTTGCCTTCACTTTATAACCGTTTCCACACTATCTGTTTTTTGGTTCATTAGTACAGTATATATACATAAAGCGGCTGTTGTCTTCCCATGTCTATCTATCCGCTTGTAATAACTCGACTTCAAGTAGTGGTTTTTCATACAGTTTTATATTTGACTCTTTTTGAAAGATTAGTCAAGTCTTTCCAAATTTCATTAAAATCAGTCCAGTAGAAAACTGATGATTATTTTTTTTCTTTTATACATATGGTGTAGGTTATCCATATACCCCATATTACATGTATAGCTTAAGCGCTGAATGTTGTTTGTTGTCGTGCTCTGATCGGAGGAATGAATAGATAATATGGCGGATGCGCAGAAGCGAAATTCTCTCAGATCGTACATTAAAGTTGGGAGAAATTATTAGCGTAAACAAATAGTTTTATTATTTAATAACGCTAAACTTAATGTCATTACCAAATGATTTTTATTTTACGTCAATGGATTTTCCATTTTGCTCTTTATTTTTAATTATTATTAAAGATATACAGTAATTGAAGAGCTGCATTTCCGCTAGTGCAGTTAGTTCCCCACATCTTTCTGATTTGCTGCTGAGCTAAATAATTACATCCTGCTCATGGCTTCACAGCTTTTCCTTTCAAGGACATCAGGTATGTCACCGCAGGAAAGGCATGCTATTTATGTTCACATCTCCATCGGTACTCTAGTATTTAGTTTGATTTTCATTTATTATTATTGAAATTGCGGTGGACTTTATAAATTTAATGGGAAGCTACAGTGATACTGTTTCTTCACATTATCTAAAGCAATCTACGGAGAAACGACTTCTTTTTGATTATCTACATCCGATTTAACTCTGGCTACCGGGAAGTTTTCATTTGAGTTTTTGAACTGCATACGGCAGAGGAGTTTTAGTTGGAGACGTAGTTTTAAATAATGATACGCATATTTGGAATGCAGAGTGATATTTTATACCGAATAATATCAGGTGAATATAATTATGAAATAAAATTTCTCTTTGGAGTAAGATAATTCATTAAAAATAAACCATTGTTTGTAATGTACGGGGGGGGAGTTAAAAAAAGGTATGTATTGACCCAGTAGTTGTGATAAAGTTGAAACAAGCACGATGTATTACACTTTTTCAACATAGTCACCAGAGAAAATTACACATTTTTGCCCCCAATACATTTCTTCAGGCTAGTTTTGTAGAAGTCCTCTGACTGTCCTTCAAACCACGACTCGGCAACAGAAATCACTTCACCATGAGCAGCAAAGTGTTTTCCACGAAGAAAGGACTTCACGGCAGGAAACAGGAATTCCAAGGGGGTCAAGTTCGTGGAAATAAGCAGGATTCGGCAATATTTTAAACCCACATTCGTGGGCACACCTCACTGCAGCATGCGAGGAATGCGCAGGGGCATTGTCGTGGAACAGGCTCACACCTTTTGACATCTTTTACCGTATTTTTTCTTTTACAGCAGCACGTAGCTTTATGTGAAGGTTGGAATAATACTTAGCCGTCACATAGAGCCCGTTTTGAAGATAATTCGTTATCATGCTGATCCTAAAAAACTGACAGCATCACCTTGCCAGCACTTCGCCATTTACTTTTTGGGGGGCAGTGAATCTGCATGCTTCCATTGATCTAACATTTGTTTAATTTTGGGGTCATAGTGATGGATTCAAGTCTCATTCATGAAGGCTAGCCATGAAAAAAAATTCCTCTTGCTTTTCTCGGCACATCGACATTTCATGTGCCCTTTCCTTCTTCTGTAAGGTGTTAGAACCCATCTAGCAGGCACTTTATTCATATGCAACTGTTGATAGATGATGTTTTCCACAGAATTTCTGCTAATTTGGAGCTCTGCTGCTAATCCTTTAACCCTAACACGGCGATCTTACAGGGGTGCTCGGATTTTTACAACAGTCTCTTCTGTTACAGTAGTTGTTGGACATTCTGGGATTTCTTCATCGTGCACTGAGGTTTTTCCACATTTGAATTATTTATACCAATTTACAACAACACCGTTAACCCGGGCAGTCTTCTCCATAAACAGCGACCATTTCATACATATTCAGAGGTCATTAATTTTGTCAGGTATACGTATAAATATAAATGCTAACGTATAAATACACCATATATTATAATTATACAGTTTATTTATAAACTTAATTTGTTTTTCAGTGATATTAAAATAATTCATATAAAATATTTAAAAATGGCTTAACCAAAGCAGTGTATATGGCTGGTATAGTCCTAGGCTTTAGAAGTTTACACATTTGAAGTCCTTTTCATTATCAATAAACTTATCGCCTTGTTTGTTATTTTCCAAGTAATGAAATGATCCGAGATTACTGCAGAGTGATTAAAAATTCGTGCAACCAAATATCAGTAATTAAAATTTATATATTTTTTTATTAGATTATGTAGTCATTATAATAATTAAATTTACAACAAATTTCGAAAAAGTACACATTTTTAAATACATACATTGACTCTTTTCATCTTATTTGAAAGTTCATGTACGCTTTTCATTTTATGCAAAGTGAAAAGCCATTTCTTGTGAAGATTATATAATCTCGTGATCTTAGAGATCAAATTTTTAGAAATAAGACGAACACATACACGCAAAAAAAAAAAAAAAAAAAAACCCACCAAACAGTATGTTATACTTTTTTTCCCCGTATAATTCCCGAACATCAATATAGAGAATTGGTGGCTGATATCCCCCCGCCTCCGTAGCCGAATGGTAAGGAGTGGGAGTGCAATAGCACACGCTCTTTGAGTAGACTGGGGTTCAAGCCCCTGACTACTAAATACGGTCGCTCTGCCAACCCGCACTGGACCAGCGTGGCAGATTATGGTCCATTTCCCTCAGCATGAATTGTTGAGGAAGCTTCCATCCTACAGTGGTTTGATAATGGCTGCAGTTTACCTTTTTTTTATCCCCCCTGAGGGGATGGGGGAACCCCTGGTGCCGTTTGACACAAAATAAGCCCTCCCCCTTTTTTTTGAGGATGTTAGGGCGTTTCATTAAAAACATCAAGATTTTCATACTCTGCTGTTTCAACCATTGAAAAAACCACTCAACTGGAACCAAGCTTCATCACTGAAGAAACGCAGTCCAAAATACAGTATCAGTTCCATTCGAATCAATAAAGACGCGAAACTAGCGACGGTAAAGCAGTCTTTTTTTTTATTTAAGTTCATGCATTAATATGATAAAGTTGGAGGCCTAACTTTAACATCTCTCTGCGTACTCGTATAAGGAATATACTCATTTATGATGCAACTCTTTTCACTGAATTTGTCGATAGTAATAAACAAACATCTTCAAGCGTTCCTTCACCGAGCAACGAATAAGTTTTTTTTTTTTTTTTTTTTTTTTTTGTCAGGAATACTTCCTGTTTCACGAAAACCGGTTAGTAATCATGAAATTATTGATTTATTTGTTAGTACCAATGAATTAGGATTTCGGCTTTGACGCCGACGATTTTGATGAAAAATATTGTTCTACTATAAACATACGTATAGATTCGGAATATGTAATGATGACTTCGTTGCGAACAAACCAATATGAATAAGTTTGTATAAGAGTAATCTAGCAACCACTGTTATCTGTGCGGAAGTATACAGTTTTTCCACTGATGTGGTTTTGTAAAAACTGCGTATGGCTACCAAAATAAGCGAAATGCGTCCTTTCCTTTGTGGGTTGCGCGAATTTTACAACATTTCACTTTAACTGCTATTTTTCAGAACTGGATCATCCCTTTAGATCTTGATGAAGCACTATACCTTGGTCACTATCGTTTACCACCCAGCCAGCCTTTGTATTATTGGCAGACTTTAACATCAAGCCTATTATTCTTTCATGAATGCCATTAATAAATACCAAAGACGACAACGAACCAAGTACCTGCGGACTTCACTCGAGACCCTTGGCCAACCTCAGAACAGTAGTCATTTATAAGCATTCTTTGTCTTCTGTCATTTGACGAAATTTTAGCTACATTAATATTTTCCCACCAATGCCAAATAAGTTGAAATCTCCACAGATTACGTGCCTTGCCGACGGACGAAGCCCATGAATGATCCAATTATACAGAAAAGCATTCATGTGGGATGGACAACTAGTTCTGTTCTCGACATCTCATATGAAGAGAACGTCGAATATACTCTCGTCACTTAAAATGAGAAAAAGGTACCACTGTCATAGCACTTATCTGATAGTCTGGAGTGGGATTATAATGAAAACCACACCGAACTCCATATCTTTGATGGAAACTTTCTTTGCATCCAATTTTTCTTTTGAAAACCTCATACTATTTCCTGTTAACAAATTCGTGATATCTTTCTCACGCAATTCCTTAATCGTGGATTTCTATAATTTTCCTTGCCATAAGTATATTCATTTGCAGCATTGTAATATTTCCTTCACATATAGAGTAGTGAATATACGTTTTGAGGTAAAGTGGATAGGCGCTTAATTATTCTTTATAACTTCATTAGTGCCAATTACTCGGCTTCGGGATTCATTGGTAACAGAAAGTCCAGTGATCGAAAGCGAACACAAATAAAGAGTATGAATTTTGATTTGGTTATTTGCACGAGAATTAGCTAAAGCCCCGGTTTTGTACTTGGCGAACAGCAAACCAAAATTGCTGCGAAATGCATCGATCTCATGTTCATATAACGAGTTGCCTTGCTCATGAATTTTCACTAAAAGGCACTGCTCCCTAAGGAGTTGCTATTTATTTGAAATGAGTGACAATTACTCAGTCTGCTGTTCCGGTGCTGTTCATTGCATTCCACTAGTGAAATCCAGTATGAAATATGCCAAGCTTTTGCTGGAAACTTGCTTGGTTTTTGAACTGCTGATACCATTTATTGGTTCATATGCCTGCATGATCGAAATTATATATCAAATTATGTTTTAATGAGTTGGGGGGGGGGGGGGATAGAACCCGAAACCAGCCAATGTAAAGCAAGAAATCACGCTTTAAAATAACCCAAATCATTGCTGTATATTTCCCGTATTTAAATTGTTCAGAAAACTAGCTTATTGTTATTTTAGCCAAAGGGCCCATAAAGACTCCACATACAATTATTAATAATGGTAACAACAAACTAAAGGTATGCTTATGATATTGTTCAATGTTGTAGCGAAGTTCTATACACTGAAAATGGATTCGCCCCGTAGGCAATTTTGATTCATTTCTGGTTTTCTTCAAGTTAGATCTTCTAATTTATATTTCACAAATGAATATAAATGAAATCATGTAATGTGCATTAGTTGTTTGAGGTGCCTCTCATAAGGTTGCACGAATATATGCACTATTGAAAGGCCTTGGTACCGCACGTGGGAGTGTGATACAATGAAACTTTTCCTTGCATTGTGTTATGAGATTTCGGCATCTGAGAAGCTCAAGTGCCACTTTGCCTGTTGGAGGTATGTTGATTCACTACTTCGAGAGGGGTGAAAAAAAAAAAAAAAAAATTTCGATAACACCCTGTTCTCACCAGGAAAATTGCGATATTTTCACCGTAATACTCCACCTTGGAGTATTGCCAAAACATCCTGCCATGTTGCATAGTGCTGCCATCTTATGGGAGAAGCCTCATATAACCAAAGCAATTCATATTTATTAACACTACATAATATCGGTGTACATACACCATAGTTTACCCATAAATTAAACTACGTACGTAGTATGAAAGGCATCGTTTTTAATTGTATCTTCTATTGTGGCTACCTTCACAACGAGATACCAGGTATTGCAGTACTTTGAATAAGTAACGCTTCTCTAGTAGAGAAGACTAATGTTATTTATTTTCAGCGGATACCACCACCCAGACGGCACCGTTTCAAAGCTGTTGGCATGTCATCGGTGGGTGGGCAGGTACCCAGATAATGCAAACATGCCATCACAGTTGCGAAGTGGTTCCACAATATGAGAGCTGCCAAATGGTATACAGAATGATACAATATTTGAAGATTAAATGCACAACGCATAATATGATATGGATTTAAATTAACTGTATAATAAATTAACACATTTAGAAAATTGCAAATTAGGAGATTATAACTGCAACACACTTTTGCAGGTTGTAAATTAGGACATGGTATCTTGGTTCTTCCAACATGTATTGGAACATTTAATGAAAAACATCTGGTTAGAAAAATATTTTTAATAGCAAGAGTAATTTTTGACATTATTTTACGATCCTGTGGTTTATTTTCCACAATTTTTTGGTATAATTTGTGGATAAAAAGAGAACAGACGATCGTCTTAGAGATAAACGATTATTCAACAAGCGAGTTTCAGATCGTAGTAGACCAATTAGCATCAAAACTTAGGTTGGAGGAGCGGATGCTAAATCGCTTGGAGGAAAGTCCTGTTGACAACACCGAAAGGATGGCAGAAGCATAGGGCGTAGTATACAGATTTGTGTGGAGAAGTTTACGGACAGCTTTATCTGTATGACGTTCAAAGATTACAAGGCCTTATTGACGCCGATTTCCCAACACAAAAAAACTTTTTTTGTGCTTGGTTCCTACAACAGTGTGCAAGCGATTCTCGTTTTCTACCCTCGGTGTTACTAACGAGACTGATTCACAAGAAATGATGTGGTTTTCGCAACCCTCATGATTGAGCAGAAGAGAATCTGCATGCTATAATCCTGTCAAGGCACCAGTAACAATTTATTTTTAATGTATATAAGTAATAATGATTGCCAAGTGCTCACGCGATCCTTTTGTTTTGCCCTTTTTCCGCCCTCTGTTGTTATCTGATGAGACTGATTCACAAGAAATGGTGTGGTTTTCACAACCCTCATGACAGGGCAGAAAAGAATCCGCATGCCATCATCCTGTCAAGGCACCAGCAACAACTTATACCGATGAGCCAAAACATTATGACCACCTACCTAATATGATGTTGGTCTTCCACGTGCAGCCAAAACAGCTCGTACCCTGGAGCATGGACGCTACAGATTTCTAAATGTGTCTTGTGGTATCTGGTACCAACACGTAACCAGCAGATCCTTAAACTCCTGTAAGGTCCGTAGTTGAGACGCCGCAGATCGGAGTTGCTATTCCAACACAAACCACAGATGCTCGATGGGATTGATGTCTGGGGAATTTGGAGGCCAGGGAAATACCTGGAAGTCTTCCTCATGTTCCACGAACCAGTCTCGAGCAATCCGGGCGGTGTGGCATGGCACGTTATCCTGCTGAAAGACGGCACCGCCAGAGGAGAAGACCGTTGCCATGAAAGGGCGTACCTGGTCAGCAATGATGTCAGGTACAAAGTCTGTTGAGGGTCAAACGGCACCAGGGATTTCTCCCATTTCCGCGAGTGTTCGCTGTATCGATGGACAGTACTCTGTCAAGGCCAGAGATTTAAGTGTGTGGATCATGTGTTGTGTAGTATGTTGTGCCCATTGTTCTATTGGCCGTCGGGCCTCTAATGGGACCTGACGTTGCCCATACTATGCCAACGAGGAGGCTGGCCAGGTGTACCCTGTAATTTATTGTACTCTGGCAGGTTCCACCGCCTAATTTCCTGGGATATCAGCAGCTGGATCCTAAAAAAAAATGATAGTCACGGGGTATTAAAATGACCGTGGGGTTGTACGCTAAGATGACAAGTTCTAGAGGCCTAATGGGTCAGGCAATAATTTTGGTGTTAATTTAAATTTGGATAAGAAATGCATTTAGTCAAAGCTTAATAAAGAGACGGCACTCACCTCAATAATCCGTTGTGATTATATGAATCATAAAACAGTAGGGTGAGAGATCATTGGTTAAACTAAAAACGGTGTTTAAATTTGGATGTGTGTGGCTTTTACGGTGTATAGTCAAGAGAAGGGTAGGGAGACTGAAGGCTGGGGGAGGAATGTTTAGGTAGGTGGTAGACGGCAGAGTGCCTGGCACATGGATGACTGAACCCAGGGTATCCCAGCAGAACATTGCCCAAAGCATGACACCGCTACCACCAGCTTGTTTTCATCCGACTGTGCATCCAGGTGCCATCACTTCCCCAGGTAAACGACTCACACGTACCCGGCCGTCCACATGGCGCAAAAGGAAACGTGATTCATCGTACCAGACGACCTTCTTCCAATCACTTAAGGTCTAGTTTCGATGCTCGCATACCCATTGTAGGCACTGTCGCCGGTGAACCGTGGTTAGCATGAGAACTCTGAGCGGCCTGCGGCTACGCAGCCCCATTTTCAGCAGGGCTCGATGTACTGTGTTGTGACACATTATTCCCTTCACCAGCATTCCAATTACCGGCGAGTTGCGCCACAGTCGCCCTTCTGTTTGCCACGTGCCATCCGGTAAAGCCTTCGCTCACCTCGAGCATCGATGAGCCGTGGTCGTCCAACACCTCACCGGCGGTTCGTGGGTCTTCCCTCCTCGGACCACTTTTGGTGGGTACTAACCACGGCTGACCGTGAGCATCCCACCAGCCGTGCCGTTTCAGATATGCTCTGACCCAATCGTCTGGCCATTACAATTTGGCCTTTGTTAAACTCGCTTAAGCCCTCTGCCTTTCCCATCTGAAGAACAAGGGTAACGCTGATTAACGGAGCTCAGTATCAGGTGTTTTTTATACCGTGTCCCAACCCGCGCACGCGCCGTAGTTCACCTGCAGTTGCTTCGATTTACATAACGACTCGCTGGTCATAATGTTTTGGCTCATCGGTGTGTTTTTAATCTTTAAGTAATAATGATTGCCCACTGCTAACGCGATTCTTTTGTTTTGCCTGGAAAATTAATTGAACTGTCCTATTTCGATATTTTAAGGAACGATTTACGTGATTAATTAGATGAAGTTCCTCTTGGTGGTCGACGTCGTATGTTCTTTATGCATGAGTAACCAGAGACTATTTGGATGATTATTTCCTTGATATAGGCCTCGTGGATTGAACATCCCCCCCTCTCCCATTCCGTCATCTGCTAGCTCCCCAGGAGATCACACCAGTTCCGTGCATGACAATTCGCTTTATGCGGCATTTTGGAAAATGACAGTTAGATATACCTATCAATTCGGTGTTATCACATCAGACCAGAAATTAAGAAAATCAGTATCGTAAAAGGTGTGGAAAACAAAGACAGGACGGATGTAGAAATTTATGAAATAATAGAAGAAAGAAAATATTTTTGTAATCAATTTATTTTTTGTAAAGTATTCAGTCCGATCCTACTCATATTATTTGTTTTAGGCGCATCAACGACGGTAAATGTCTGTAAATTGCGTGTGTTCTGTTGTCTGTATGCTTGCTTGCTTCACGGAAAACCCAAGTTTCCTTGGGGAAACTGTGCTACCTTGCCTGAAACCAACTAATTCAGCTACGTTCTGAAAAAGGCCCATAAAAATTTCTCACGTCATCGATGGAATTCGAACTGGAGTCTTTTCCATCCGGCATGGGGGATGATGGCGATTGTACTGTGTTACTCGCAAGGACGATCCTACTCATAGGCAGATTGGAAAGTGGGCAAGGGCCGCTTGTTATCTTCAGCATAACTGTCCGTCCATATTCTAACGTTGCTACAATATGGACGAACAGTATGCTGAAGATAATAGGCGCATATTCAGCCAATTCATGCTACTATTCCAGAATGCAATGGTGTCCGGGTAACTCAGGTGCGTTGCTGGTTTTGGGAAACCCTTTTTGCGGGGGGGGGACAGATTTTTATTGGTTTGATTTTAATAAAATTTGAGAGGGCTCGACAAATCTTTTTAAAAGAGCCATAAGCTCCACCTGGTTCAATCCCTGGATGCTGACTTATTTAAAATCATAGATGATAAAAAGTATAGACGGATCATCCTAGATCTGCACGTGGTCTCCAGAACTACCAACTGATCTCAGATCGTTATGGCGGGGCAAGAGACTCTCAGAAAACTGGACTTGAGGAAAAGCTTTTGTTATCACAATTTGTTATTTTTGTTATTTTGTATTAGTTTTCCTTTCAAGTCAATGTTATCTGCTATGAGTACTTTTTTTTTTTTTGTTTATTATATAATTTGCTTATAATTAATCTTTACAATTTCTTTATTATCTCTGCCGTTTGTTAACCTCTGGCATGGTGCCGTGAAGGGTATTGTATGGTCGTGGTACCTGCGTGTACCGGTGAACTGTACAATAAAGATCTTATTTATATATAAAATTTCATGAAAATCTTTCCACAATAAGTCGCATTATTACATTCGGACGGACGAACAAATAAACAATTGCTAGATTTTAATGAAATTTGGGGGAGCCCGAAAAGTCTGAAGGAGCCAAATATAAAATTTTATGAAAATCCATATACAGTACTAAGAGTCTAGTTATTAGATACGGAAGGACGGACATAGCGAAGACAATAAGAGATTTACGCATATATGCTAATGCCCCAGAAAAAGAAGATGGTTAATGCGCTCTATCAAAAATATAAGTATAAACTGTGATCACTAAATTAACCATTTATAGCACGACATGTTAAAAGTTTGCATTTTCCGTCTTGCTTTGTCATAAATCGAATTCCAATATAGAATTCACCGAATTGACGTGGACCATTCCCCAGATCTTGAATCCACTCGATTATTACCAGTGGAGTTATTTGAAATCCGTCATATACGCGACATCCATTGACAAAATTAAAATGTCTCACAAATGATTAGAACAAGGATGCCACCAAATCTAAATGACACCTGGAATCTTTGAACGCGTCAGGTAGTCCATGACGAGGCGTGTATTCAAGCGGAAGGAGACCATTTTGAACACTTCCTTTAAAGATAAAGTGGATAAATGCCGGAACACAAAATAGGCTGCAACTTGGACAACCAAAGCAATTTCGGATTTATGTGTTTATAAACTTTTTTTTTTTTTTCATTGTTTTCTGGTCCTGAATCTTTCCTGAAAAGTATGACTCACATTTTATGAAAACCCTATACATATACATTTTTCTTCAACATATATTAGGACATTAAGTAAAAAAAAACATCTGGTAGTATGGTTTTTCGTCCAGCAAACAGCAGAGTGACCAGAGAACACACGCACATGACAGACATAATATTATATACGGCGCAATATGGCCTAAAATCCTCCAACAACAACAAAGGCCTTTTCTATTGTGTAACTACTACCTATCATTGGTATCCTCCTTGTCAGTCTAATGGTTTTATCACTTGCCATTCATTTGGAGAAGCCTGGGTTCGAGTACACAACTGGAGGAATTTCTAAAGGCCCTCTTCAGTTGAGGTTGTAGTTAGCTGATGAGGAAGTAGATTTCCCCCTCCTTCCTCAGCCTTATTCCGGCATTTTTAAGCCCGCACCACATATAAATCGGCCTGTGAACACAACTTCTTCGGATACAACAATACACACACACACACACACACACACACACACACACACACACACACACACACACACACACACACACACACACACACAATGTCGGCCCACCAACCGGCGTACCCGAATTCGAATCCGGCACAGCGAGAAGCAGAATCGCGGAAGTCACTTCATCGGACCTCCCAAGGGTTTAAGTGACGACTGAGGCTGGAAGTGGTGCTACTCATAATAACTAACACCCACCACTGAACGCAAGCCGAAGCTGAACGGGTCTACCTCCATAGCCGTATGAAGATGTCGAATAGAAGCATTGAACAACGAAGAAAGGCTTAAGTTTTGCAAATTACAGTGTCTGGAGACTAGGCACCAGCGAGGTGATCTGATAGAGGTGTATAAAGCCTTGAATGGTTTAAGCATGCTCAATGCTGATGGGATTCTTCCTCTAGCTCAGAAACATCACCTGAGAGGGCATAAATTCAAATTGAGGAAAGACAGATGTTGGAAAGACTTGCGGAAATTTGCCTTTAGCCAGCGGGTGGTTGGTTGGTGGAACAGACTTCCATCCCTTGTGGTGGAGGTTGATAGCCTAAATAAGTTTAAGGCTCAGCTGGACAGGTATTTTGAACGAACAGAGGGGTGAAGTGGAAGTGGGTTTTTTTTTTTTTTTTTGGCTGATGCTGTATAAGCTTGCTTTCTTGCATCAAATGCCAGCGGTATTACTTAACAAGTACAGGTCACTGTTGAAAAAAAGCCATGAAGTAGGGTTGAATTTGAAAGTGTCTGCAATTCTGCCCAGACACGATAGGAGGGAGTATATGATGAGAGCCTTGTCGATCAATTCGGCCCTGGAAAGATTGTGCAAGGCTGAAGGGGTAGAATTTTTTTCAGCCTGGACTGTACTTGTTAACAGGAGAGATTGCTTCTACAGGGATGGGATACACTTAAATAGAAAGGGTGCAAGAATATTTGCTGATGCTATCGAGGCAGTGTTAGGTGGGTCGGAAAACTGCTAGCTTGGGGGGAGACAAAGACTAATGGATTAACAGTAGCCACTGGCAGAGGTGAAAGAGATTCTTGCACTGCTTCTATTGGAATGAGCAGAAGCCCGAAAAACAAGATGCAGGATATTTCAGAGACTGCTGGAAGTCATTGCGGTACAAGTAAACACATGGGTTGTGTTAGGGTAGCTAAGAATAGAAACAGGTGCATGTATACTTGCGTGTACACTAATGCTAGGAGTTTAGTAAATAAATTTGATGAATTTGAGGTATTACTCAAAACATCAAAGGCAGATATTGTTGGGATATCAGAGACGTGGTGTCACACAGATATAAGGAATGCAGAACTGGAATTTTGGGAGTACAACGTCTACAGAAAGGATAGACAGGATAGGAAGGGAGGAGGGGTTATGCTATTAGTTAAAAAACACATAAAATCCAAGGAAGTGAAGCCAGTTGACATCGCTGGACAGTGCAGTGTTGAGTCAGTTTGGTGTGACATAAGCATAGGTAAATCAAAATTGAGAGTAGGAGTGTGCTATAGGCCTAATGACTCTGATGAGTATAATAAGATACTGTACAGGGAAATAGAATGGGCCAGTAAATCAGAGAGTCTTATAATGGGGGATTTTAATTTCCCAGATATTGACTGGAATTTGTGGGTTGGTCACTCACACACTAGCAAGGCTTTTGTGGATTTATTGGATGATTGTTTTCTACACCAGCATGTTCGGGAGGCAACTAGAGGGAGTAATACTCTTGATCTGATTATCAGTAGTGATTCTTCATGCATTAGGAATCTGCAGATAAATGAACCACTGGGTGGCAGTGATCACAGTGTGCTGAAGTGGGATTTACTCAAGGAGGTAACTACCATCAGAGGTAAAGGGAAGGGTTTTTGCTTTCGTAAAGGCGACTATGATGGTCTGAGACAGTATTTAAATTCTATACAGTGGGACCAACTGATGATGTTACCAACAGCAAATTCAAAATGGGAAGCATTCAAGGAACTAATCTTGGAAGCTACCAGGCTTTACATACCAACCAAGAAATATTGTTCAAGGTTCAGGCCTAAATGGTTGTCAGATGAACTAATGAGACATATGGCAGAGAAGAAAAATGCATGGGATACATACAAATTAATGGGTGACGTGGAAGCCTATGATAGCTATAAGTTGGTCTGTAACCAAGTCACAAAGGAGATTAGGCAGGCAAAGGCAGATTATGAGAAATCCTTGGCAAAGGATGCAAAGAAAAACAGAAAAGAGTTCTTTACCTATTTAAACTCAAGAAGGAAAGGGATGAATCAGATTGGTCCACTGGATGTTGATGGTTCAACAGTTGAGGATCCAGCTCAGGTGGCTAACAATCTAAACGAGTATTTTGCATCTACATTCACACATGAGGAGTTATTCAGGAAGGGGAATGTCGTAGGTGAAGTAAACATTGGCAGTGAGCTAGATGATTTTCTAATAACTGAGAGGAAAGTGGAGGAGAAATTGTTGAGGATAAACATAAAAAAGGCACCCGGGGTGGATGGGATCTATCCAGTTATATTAAAGGAGGCAGCAAAGGAAGTAAGCAAACCCCTAGCCATAATTATGAGAGCTTCTTTGGACTCAGGGGAGGTACCCATGGACTGGAGATGTGCAAATGTAACCCCAATTCACAAAGGAGGATCAAAGGCTGACACAAGTAATTATAGACCTGTTAGTTTAACTTCGGTTCCAGGAAAATTAATGGAGGCACTGGTTAAAGAAGCACTGCAGGATCATCTGGACAAGAATTCAGTTATAGCTCAGACACAGCATGGGTTTGTTAAGGGCAGGTCTTGTCTGACCAATTTGATTGGATACTATGATGTAGTCACAAAAGAACTGGATGCAGGGAATAACTTTGATATTATATATTTGGATCTTAGAAAGGCTTTTGATACTGTTGCGCATGGAAGACTGCTGCACAAATTGGAGAAGTGTGGCATTCGAGGCAAATTGCTGCTATGGATAAAGGGATGGTTGAGTGGCAGAAGACAGAGAGTGGTAATCAATGGACACTGCTCAACGTGGACTAATGTTATTAGTGGAGTTCCTCAGGGTTCAGTGTTGGGTCCATTGTTGTTTTCTGTATTTATAAATGATATTGATGATGGTGTATCAGGCTTAATGTCCAAGTTTGCAGACGATACAAAGGTTGGCAGGGTTGTTAAGGACACTACTGATACTATGCTGCTGCAACAGGATCTGGAAAGGTTGAGCAGATGGGCTGAGAGGTGGCAAATGAAGTTTAACATTGACAAATTTAAAGTACTACATATGGGAAATAGTAACCCCAGATCAACGTATCAACTCTGTGGTACTACGCTGACAGTGGTAGAGAATGAAAAGGACCTGGGGGTAATTGTGCAGGCAGATATGAAGTTCTCTGAGCAGTGCAGACGAGCTGCAAGAGTAGCTCATGGTGTCTTGTTAATGATATACAGGAATTTTTCTAGCAGGGATAAGGATGTGATTATTCCCTTGTATAAGGCATTGGTCAGGCCACACCTTGAGTACTGTATACAGGTCTGGAGGCCTCATTTCAAGAAGGATGTAGAGCTGCTGGAACGAGTACAGAGAAGGGCAACAAGATTAGTGAATGGAACAAAGGGTTGCTCTTACGAAGAAAGGCTTAATTTTTGCAAATTACAGAGCCTGGAGACTAGGCATCGCCGAGGTGATCTGATAGAGGTGTACAAGGCTTTGAATGGCTTGAGCATGCTCAATGCCGATGGGATTCTTCCTCTTGCTCAGAATAATCACCTGAGAGGGCATAAATTCAAATTGAGGAAGGACGGATGTCGGATAGATGTGCGGAAATTCGCCTTTAGCCAGCGGGCAGTTGGTTTGTGGAATAGACTTCCATCGCTTGTTGTGGAAGTTGATAGCCTAAACAAATTTAAGGCTCAGCTGGACAGGTATTTCGAACGAATTGAGGGGTGAAATGGGAGTAGTGGTTGTTTTTTTTTTTTTTTTTTTTTTGGCTGATGCTGAATAAGCTTGCTTTCTTGCATCATATGCCTCTACTAATGCTAATGCTAATGCCTCTACTAATGCTAATGCTAACATACTGCATCGAGTGTGACGCAGGATAAAGTCACTCGCGTTCAGGCCTTAGGCACAGGAGTAAGTTTCGCAAAGTCGGAAACGGTCTCCGGAAAAAACAGTGAAGCAAGTTGCGCTGTCCCAACCCGTATGGCTACCACAAGGAAAGGCAAAAACAAGCAACTGTAAGTGCTTCGAGTGCGACTGAGCTAGTTGGCTACTCAGGATGGGAAGAAACGTCAACGCATGAAGTGGAGCATCGAAATGAATACGTTCATCATGGGAAATACTACGAAGAAACCAAGATGAATACCGATATGATAATGTACTGCAAACGCGCAACAAGTGGTCGGAATAATTCCCAACAGTTCAGGTCACCGAACATTGAATAGCCGACCAGAGACGGACCATCGTCACGAAGAACCCGTTAGGTCCTGCAATAAAAAAAAAAAAAAAAAAAGGAAAAAAAAAAAGAGATAATAATACCTATCATTGGGTATTTACATGTTAAAGAATAAGTTGTATTTATGGAAAGAAACCGTTTGTTGACTAGATAAAAAAATGTTCCGATGGACTTATCAAAAAGAAATAATAAAAAAAAATAATATGTTTAAACAGAAAAAAGAAGAGGACAAGAATTATTGTTAGATTAGAAAAGAAGAAACATTAGAAATAGAATCTGTTCTCTAGAATTTTTGTGGAATCTATAAAAAACTACCAGATTGTGTTGTCCTCATAGTGAGGGTATACACGAACAAACACCAATGCAATTTCTGTAAACCTAATGTTTTAGCACAAATTCCACTTAAAATTCACTTGATTTTCTAGTGCTGCTTATCTGTTGACCATCACTTTTCGTGATTAACATATTCTCTTATTTTTTTCTGCTGGACTATCGTTCTCTCTACTTCAAATCTTATATAGCAGGAGTGGCCTACTTAATTTGTAATGCGATCTACCATCTCAAAAATTACTTGCACAAGGTGCACAAATCGAGGGATGACTGTATATTTAAAATTCGTCGTGATCGACTGAAATTAAATCCGCGATCGACTCGTTGGCCACCCCTGTTATATAATATTCGTATTTCCACTTAGAGCAATACAAGATACCAATTCAACAAATAGCTGTTAAAATTCGTTCCGTCCTTTTAGTAGTGGGACTTAAATGGCATTAATCCTCGTTGCCGACCGCATTAGTAATGAGAATGAAAAGCATGTACAGTACTATGATTACTGTCTGGTAATCGTAGTACATACTTTTCCCACACTCATTAGGTGTACATGAATAAATTCTCCCGTGGAGAACCGTGTGTGTGTGTTAGTGCCTTAATAATTCACAGTTGGTATCAGGGCGAATTATCTGTATTACAAATACAGATGCCCATGGCGTTGTCATGCGCGCCAGAAATTCAATAAACGCCCAAGGTCACCTTTAATATCCGTTGTCGATACTTTGGATTTCCCTTATTCCGATTAACTTCAGCGGAACCTTAGAATCAGCAATGTATTTTTAGCTGATTTCTTTAATTTTTGACATTGTGTGATTTGGTAACGAAGACAAGTTTCGAATTTATTTTTAAAAGTAGAAATTGCTCGTTGCCACCTGTAATTTCATACGTAAAGTACAGATTCGTAACGATTAAGATTCTGGAAGTTGGAGAAAAAGTGAAGAAGTAAAGCCTTCGTTTTCGAATGTACTTGAACCATTCTTCGATTATTTTTAATGAATGAAAACCGAATTTCAAATGAAATGCTTTTATCTCGCTAATTAGGTGCGATGTTAAGTACACTCGTGGAGGCAAGACCTTGGAATGGTTTGTTTTGGGAGCCCCATACCTCTCATTACCCCTTTCTCCTCTGTAGAAGTCAAGATGCTTCGCATTCACATTCCCTCATATTTTGCATCACCTTTAATGGATGGAAGGCGCGTTAGCATATATAAAATTAGATTTTTTTTCACGTGGTTTATTCAATTTGAGGGTTGCTTCGTGCTTATCACGTGACAGTGCGTCTAAAGAAAGCCTACGCTGTAAGGAGTGTTATTTTATTTTCCAAATTGCTTCAAAGGTGATTTCTCTATTTCCACTGTTAAATGCAGCATTAAATTACAACGAACTAGTGTATATTATAATTGGAACCTTAACTCCGAAAAAAGTGGAGTCTACAGCTTGCTTTTTGATTTTTGAAATTTTATAGTTTCAAAAATCATTACTCGTAATTATTATTATGGGTAATGTTTTTAAATGTAAAACCAAACTGTTGGTAATTCTGCACACTTCTCCTTCATGCGAAGACATACGGTTTTTATGTAAATTTAGACAAGTTCCTTCCACTAAAGTAACGTGCCTTCAGTGAGCTACTGTTACAAAAGTTCTGAACTCCAACTAAGCTGACAACCTCCTAAATAGAACGGGTAGTGTAAAGGTATTTATAATGTCCAGGCGTTTTTGTGCCTGTGGCGTCCTTTTGCTCTGCAGGCTACTGCCCTACAGGCTTGGTGATATTCAATTGAGTTTCGAAACTCCGCCTAGATGGTTAAGCGTAGGATGATTTCTTTTTATTTATCATACTCTTTCTTTTATTTGCAGTTTTGCAAGCTAAAGATTTTTCCTATAAACAACATCATTACTCTGTAGAAAAATGTTTGGAGATTTATTTGGGGGCGTACAGCATTGAGCAAAAAGTGTTTATTGTCAAGGAAGTGGGAATTCAATTGTTTCTTCTCGAAGAACAAACCGATAACACTTGGTGTGCGTGATGGCGCAACAAACCAGACAGTATTCAAGGTTAGTGAATCAATCTGAGAGAACACGAACTGTTTTAGTTTAAGGTAAAGGTCATGCAGATCCGTCATTAAAAACGAGTGAGAGAGTCGAATCATGGGAAATCTTGCTGCGAAGCACTAGGAAGAATTTGCGTAAATTTTCACAACAGATAAGGATGGCTTACAGCGCATAAGGAAGCTTTATCGAAATGATCTATCTGTATATCCTTACAAAATTCAGCTGAGCCAGCCACTGACAGCAAATGCGAAAGAATGGCGTTGTTCATTTTGCCAAGGAATTCAATGCTCGTAGAGGGAGAACCTGACATTTAGACGGGTATGTGAATAAACGAAATGCAAGATTTTGGGTTCTGGAGAGTCCACACGTTAGGGTCGATTTCCATTACATGCACAATGGGTCACTATGTGTTATACACTTCCTGCATTTAGCAATTTTGGCGGTGGTAGATGACTTTCATCAACCGGTGAAATACCACCACTTTGCTTATTGGAGGCTTGAAGTGGTGAAACCCATGTTTAGTCTCTAGATCAAAGCTTCCGGCATCCCCCTCCCCCAATACTTCTCCTTCAACCCATGCACGGTGCTAAGTACTATAGGTTTTGATACCTTTCGTGTTTGGGGTTTTCATTAAAAAAAAAAATTGTCGATGAAAACATCAGAAGTGACTCTTCCTCATTGGCATTACAGACAATTTCGTGCATTTTTGTATAGTTGTGGCATTAACGTGAATGACAAGAGGATTTCAGCTGGAAGGCGCGATGTCCTATACTGCAGTTATCCTGGAGTTTTACCTTTACCATACACTTCACTACCATGAGGTGATGGTAAATGACTCGCGTATCTTCCACTGTCATTTGATTTAAACTAGTGACGGGTTAAATCGAATGATTAGTAATCGAGAGATTTCAATAATCGAAAAATCGAATGATATGTTATAATTGAATGAATCATTCAAACGATAGTATAATCAAAATGCGGATGTGTGTTGTCTTATATAAGGCAGCCCTTAAACGCTAGTTCAACCCCGCCATGGTACTATGTGATGATATACAAAACTCTGTACAATAGCCAGAAATGAGTGTGGTGATATGTTTGCGCAGTGTGTGTGTGTTGTTTGTAGCCACGTAGCTATCAGGAAGACTGCTTTCCAGTACCCCCGTCCATGCCACGAAGAGGGGGCCGCAACTATACACATACTATGCTAAATGTATTATTACCAGCATAGGAAGAAGCGCAAGTCGTATGGGTGCAGAGTCGAGTCCCCAGAGGATCCTGGCCTACCTTCTGGCAACACCAGGTGGGTCAGAGTCTCTTTTGAGACAGTACATGCTTTACATTGACTGGCCCACCTTCCCGTGGTGTGGACGAGTACCCAGAATCATCTCTCCAGGTGATTGATGCTTCTGTGTAGCCAAGCGGCTAGAATAGCAGAACACACAAACCTACACCAATCACATTTCTGACTCTTTTATAGTGGTACTATTCTTCACAGAGATATGAGGCGGAGTTGAACTGACGTTCTAGGAGCCGCCCTTTACATATACACATGTCCTATATTCACGTACGGTGGTGAAGACCACAAAGAATCCCACATCCACTGGAGATAGTGTGATGCCAGCAGTTCCTGTACTTAGGAAGTCCAAATCTGTGTAGTACCAGCAGGTGAAAATCCCGTCTCTAATAAATATGTTCTTCAGATAAATAAAATGGTATGATAAATAAACAATCATCCTGTACTTGTATGTGGTGCTTTAATTTTCATGTAACCATTTCAGTAAATTTAACAATTGCACATGGTGTAATAGCTTTTCAGTCTTGTTATTTGCTAATCCCGTCTGTGACAAGTGTCTTAGCGATCTTAAATTACAGATTGCCTCCATCTGTTTTTATACATGTTAACAGCATAAGAAAGTTAATAAATGCCGTCGTATCAGCTCATCGTATAGAGATTTACTTCACTGATGCTTCCGAAATATTTCGCGACCAGGCAGTCTTTTTTTTACCTTTCTCAGGAAAAGTAGAATGTGTTTTTTCAAAATCTGTGTATTAGTCAACGCTCATTCGGACAGGTACATTATTATTTATTAATTAAAGCAGTCCCAGCCAACCAATGGCAACCCCGCTGTCAGTTACACATATTTAACAGTACTCTTTTATACTCCTTCTCCAGTTTGCCTAAGTACAGGGAGGGAAAAACTGCCATGACCAAAAACGATTACATAAAAAATAAATATACATATAATTAAATTTCAGACAAAGTCCCAACTTCATTGGAAAGAGCTGCATCTGTTCACAGTCTGTTGGAAAGCGAACAGCGCAAGGGGCTGCCGAGAATAGAAATGCCAGCACAAGGAGCTGGAGTTGCATTGGATATAGAAGACCCATGCCTCCACCAAAGCAAAGAACGATTTCACAGAACTTTAGGTAATTCGGCACTAGATCATACCGCATTACAAATCCAAGGCTTCCAGATGCAGAAGAGTCTTCCGCCTAAAAAATATTGCAGTTGCAAAGGCTTGGAAAGCCAAGAAGTTCTCCTCTTTATCAACTAGAATTCGGACAGGTACAGCTCAAAACGCTGTTATCAACAGATTCGCCATAATTTTAAAAAATACGAATTTCTGTAAAAGTATTTTTAATATCAGTCGATACTACAGAGTTACTAGAGTCAAAAATCATATTTCTAGGAGTGACTTTAGTTTCTGTAGCTAGTTACTCTGTTAAAAACTTGTTGATAGGATTGCACAGCTATCTTTATACAAGGGTGGATTGATATGGCACAACTTTCGACATGGAGATGTGGATGTTGTGCAACATTTGACATGGAGATGTTTAATGTCGATTTTCTGTAGGTTTTCTCTTGTCTTCCAGATCATAGTTGTTACCTTAGGGTTTAACTCCAGTCACATGTGTAGACATGTATAGTATCTTCTGTAGAAAGGCACCTGAACGAAAGTTCAACTCCGCCTTTGTGCACTGTGATGATTACAGAGCACTGTAAAAGGCCAGAAATGTGAAATGTGTGTAATATTATGTTTGTGCAGCGTGTGTTGTTTAGTTGTTTCTGGCCGTTTTGTCACCAGGCAGGCGATCACCTGGAAAGCCTACCCAGTGTCCGTCTACACCACGGAAAGGTAGGCCACAACTATGCATAGCCAACCTCAACAGTCACGCACTGAATGTCCAAAGCGAGTTTGGAATCATTCAAAAGAACCTCCGTTCCGGCAACAGCACACACGCACACACACACACACACACAAAATCATTTCCAGGAGACAGGACAACAGAAGACGAAGAAATGAAGAAGAAAATAGCATAAAGTTAAAATATAATAATATTAAAAATTAAATTTCTTTATCTAGTGCTGCCCAAAGTTGTCCACAAGGAGAAAAGGTGCACAGTCAAACAGCAGTAGTAATGGTATCCAAAAACAAGATCTGCAAGGCATGAACAAGTTCTAGATATAATTCTGTTCTGTTAATCTGGTTGGTGGTATCACTGAGCAGAGGAAGAATTTAATTGTAGATAGTCTTGATAAAGGACGCGTCAGAAAAGTGCAGATCTGTTAAAACCTTGCATGTTCTTGAAAACCACAACAATTTTTATATGACGTCATCAGGACGACAGACGAGGCAACAGGCTGTATTATGATTTATGGTGTCTTCAGTTTGACTCCTTGAATTAACATTGAGGTTGAAAGTCTTCCTGCGATTAAAAGCAGCATCACAGAAGGTTTGAAGGGCCTGGAAATTATTGATAGATATGAGTAGCTCCTCACATCCAGGAGACATGTTTGGAACTGTTGCCTTAAGAGCCAATCTTGGGTCCTCGTAAACGGTGCATTCAAAAAAGGACGTGAGAAGAGTCTTCCGGTAGCCCACATCGACAGGAGACTGTATTAGAAAGTCTGAATTGGTAAAGTTTTGCTTTAAGAGAACCATGTCCAGTTAGTATGTAGGAGGCAAACAGTGAGGGTGAAAACAATTTTCTGGTGTATGATTGCAGTAGTACAGTTACGTCAGGAACGAATTTTTTTGTACTGGCTCCTTTTTCGGTTGAATTCCATTTATTCTGCCAGGTGTTGACCAACAAATTCCAGCATCGGGTTCGTTCAGTTTTGGGATCAGCCTGAGGGTTAGCATTGATTCCATGAAATTCCGTAGAAATGCCTCTGCGGATGTGAAAGCTGTTATGTTGTTATTTGGTTTTAAGGAGCATTAGCAACTAAGGCCATATTGCTCCGGGGATATGCGGTTGTCATTCCCTGACCTTGCTGCATCCTCCGTATTTGGTGGTCACGGGCTCGAACCCCGGTCTAATACAAGAAGCTTGTGCTACGCACTGCTGCTCCTGCCCACCTGGCTACGGAGGCGCCGACGTGAAAGCAAAGCCCTCTAAACACAACATACAGGTCAAGTGGTATAGTGCCTGCAAGAGTCTGTAGAGCTGGAGTTGATGCTGTTCGCCAAACGTGAAGTAGGCCAAGGAGAAAACAACGTTGAATAGTGGATAACTTAGTTTGTACAGTACGTCTAAACCATAGACTGGCAGCATAGGTTGTAATTGGGATTATGGCAGCATTATAAAATAGATGTAGGGTTTTGGTGTTCAATCCCCAGTCTTGTCTGGTAATTCGGAGTAGCGTTGCGGTAAAACCCTTAGCTTTGACAGACAGGTGTTGAATATGTGCAGTAAAGGAAAAGCGGTCGTCGATGATGACTCCTAAAAATTTGATGCTTCGAACAAGTGGAAGTGATTTCTTCTCAAGTTTTACAACGGGTGGTCGGTCATAGTCTAATTTGTGTTTAAAAACCATAATCGTCGATTTGGTTGGGAATAATTTAATTTGTTCTTAGAAGACCAGGACGATAACTCCAGTCACAATAACGTTTAAAAATGCACCATTTTTTGCTTTTGAAACGAGACAAAAAGTTGACGACAAACCCTTGTTTCCTTTTCATTTCTTCTGCAAGCCTTTTGGGGGTATGATATGACATATCTGTGCCCACGTTCTTACAGAATGTGTTTGAACATATTCTTTAGAAATCTCTAGAGTTGCAGCGATATCTGATTGTTTGATCCGGCTCACCACGCACAAAGTTTTTTTTTTTTTTTTTTTTACTTTTATTTACCTCAGTTGTCTGCCTTTGATTCTCATCATTCAGAGTAACTTTACGCTTCAAACGCGCTACCTTTGCTTCATAAGTTCCACCGACGAATAGTGTTGACATCAACAATTTCATCCTTATTATAATGCTAGTAATCGTTAATGAATTTCGAGAGTTCTAATATTTTCTGCAACAGAAACTCAGTAACTGCATGTTGTTTGATGGCACACTGGGCACGTTCTAAAACTATTAGCTGTATGAAGAATCTAGTTTGAACTTTCTGCGCCACCTAGCGCTGAGATTATGAAGTAAGTTTTTCACGTTTTTAAAGAATTTCCCTTTAAACTCATTCTTAAGTATGACATCATCCAATTATACACAATACATTTTATTATTTTGTAATAAAATTCAGGGCCACTGCCATTTGTTTAAGCAAATGCCAGTGTTCTTGAGCAAACATTAACAGTATCACTCTCCACCCTTCCACCATTGTCTAGTAGCAGTCTTTTGCAATTAAGTTTATACAGTACTGTAGTTGTGTCTGGGGTCAATGCGGAAGTATTTATTAACTTTACTTTCCCCTGTTCGTCCGTACGTGCATAATACGCACACTTTTCTCCAAACAGTTGGTAGAATTGGATTTATTTATGTTTGTTTTGTAATGAAATTTGTATACCAAATTCAGTTTTAATTCATTTTGATAACTTGGATTATCAATTTCTTGTATATATATATATTGTATTCAATTTATATTCATTTACATTCCGATGACGTCACTACATACGTGGTATATTGCAAAAAACTACGGAATTTAGTTATAATTGCCTTCTGATACCGTATAAGTATGCGAAATCCTATATAATAATGAACGAAATTTAATAAAGGATGCTTACTAATGTTAAAAAAGAGGAAGGAATAGGTAATATAAAATTTTCTCCATGATAAAACTGCTTTACGCTAAAAATTTAAATCAAAAGTGCTGGTACTGCGGTACCGGTCTCCATTTAAAACGTAGAATGTACAATGAACGGTTGCGCCAACAGCGATTAATTGTTGGTACAACTCAAGGAAGTGGTTGCACAACACTGAAAAGGTCAAGTCGGCTGAAGGAAAACGTTGAGGAATAACTTGCCATTCATTCTTAGGTAGAATTAATGCAAGTAGTTATTAACAAATTTGATAATACCACAGATTCATCAGTTTTAAAGACCACATTTATTGGGGCTCTGTAGCACAACTTACTTCTCCAAGCAAGACCGGTCGTAGGAGTGCACGAGGTGCAAAGAACCCGGCCTCACTGCTCTCTCACGGGGGATAAAACCTGTGTTCTTCACTCGCCCCAGCAAACTCTAACCCGGTTCTGGCTACATGCCCCTCCCAGTGTTTTGTGGTTTCCGGACCAGTACAATTATTGTACATTGTAAAGATTTTTTACCTTTTAATCGCATTTAATTTACTGTTATTAATACTTATTGTCATTAATAAAAAATCACAACTTAAAACTAACAGAATTAAAAGTTAAATGTTTAAATTTGTATATATTCTTCAACTGTAAGACACCACCCCTAGCTTTACATGTTGAGATGGGTTCCACTTGCTTTGCTGTAGTCTTTAGTAAATAATAAAGATCATTTACAGTTCTCTCTCTGTAGAATAAAGGACTATTTACTCCTTTCTCCAATTCCAAGTTTTGAAAAATTTACATTTCTTTCTGCAAATGAAAGCGAATTTACCCCATCCCTTACGTTCAGTGGGATAAATTCAGTTTATTCAAATTCTAAGGTTATTTTAACAGCATAACCTGGAAAATGTTTAACATTACAAAAAAAAAAAAAAAAAAAAAAAATCTGAAAATTCAAAAAGAGACAAGGATCAAAATATTATTATTATTATTAAAATCAATTTATTACCACAAGAAACCTTGGGTCATCCCGGGACGGCATTGTACCGGAAGGTTGTGAATATTTACAGACTAAGGTGCGAAGAACACATGTACAATATCCAAGAATACATGCGTGCTCCACCCGAAAAATTTATAGGATTAAACATACAGTTGCATCGAGACAAAAATAGTCTTTGTCATATACAAATAGGCAAGTAAAAAAAAAAAAAAAAAAAAAAAGGTGAGCAGTCAGTCATGTCCAGGAGCAAGTGAACATCTTGTATTCATTATCTGGTTGCAGTTCTTAAGAATTTGGTTCCTGTAAAGCTTGTCTTCACAGAACCTATTAGGGTGTATCCCAAATTTATTGAAGATCCAAAGACAATTGGCTGGAAACATTTCCCTCAGGAAATCAATGCTTGACAGCATAAGATGCAGAGGGAGACAGAAGTCGGGATGCTACCATCTTACCTTCTTCTTGCTAGAGATTAATGTGGATTGTAGATTGAGCATCAGTTTGCTCCGTTATAAGCCGTGCAAGCGTGAGGACATTTCTTGTCATGTTGAGATGTTTCCAGAGGGTGGTGCCCCGATTTGCTTGTAGGATCGATCTGGAGATAGTTAGAGGGTGGTCTACCACCCTATTCATCCATAAAAGCAACCAGTACTCCAAACAGATATTTTTGTTTAGGTATGAGGCAGGGGCAGATGACCAAATTTTGAATGCATAGAGAGGGATAGGAGTAATAATACACCTCAGGATGTGCCGAACAAACAACGCTGGCTGATGCACACCAACGAGCTCCTGATGCCCTGCCCAAAGAGCCGCGTACATCTTCTGCCTCAGCCTGACAAAGTGATGCTGAAAGGTGAGCCCAACATCCCAGGTGAGGCCAAGGTCAGTGTAGAGTGCGTTCGTACGGCACCAGGGGTTTCGTCCATCTCTGCGTTGCTTTCATTGTGGGTGTAAAAGTTCACTGTAAAGGCCAGAGATTTAAACGTGTATGGATTTTGTAAGTGTAGTGTTGTGTATCGTTCCTCTGGCCATTTAGCCACTAAACCCCTGCTGGGGCCCAACGTTTTCCACACTGTGCCTCGTGGAGGCCGACCAGGTACACAAGTATTTAGATATTTACTCTGGCAGGTCCTGCCACCCAATTTCCTGAGATTTCAGTGGCTAGGACCTGAAAGAAAATAAATAAATAAAAAATTCTCACTCGGTGGGGGGGTTAAGAAAATTGAGTAGAAGTGCCAAATGAGTTTAATTAAATTTAGTTGTTATTAAATTTTTCAAGTTATGTGGGGTACAAGCTAGCGTATTAGGTAGAGTGGTGGTGAAGGCGTCCCCAGATAATCAGTGGGGCAGGCCCTTGCCCCACCAGGTAAAGAGAGGAGGGGAGGGGTGGAAAAGACCGTTCCATCCCCTCCACCTGCCGGGGGAGAAGAGAAAAGATAGGACCGTGCAAGGGAGCATGTTTGAGAGCCAAGATGGCCAGCAGCATGCTGCAGTTGGTCTTCAGTGGTATTAGTGTTCCTATTTGGGATATCACTCATGGGACCGGGTCCCGTTCGCTCCAGTTTAGTCAAGTCAGTTAAAATCTGTGTTGATAAATGTCAAGTCCGGTGGTTTGTCACTGTTAGTCCAGTCTTGTCCAGGTAGTAGAGTTGTCAATTCTGGGATCCATATCAAGTACAGTGATCAGGTTCCTTCAGGAGTGAGGGAAAAAAAAAAAAACCACTGTTGTTTCCTTATTTTTTAGCCTTTGTCACAGAGGGTTGCCGGTTGTTGCCAGGGTTGCTAATTTTTGGCCAGTTCTGGTGGAATTTGCTGGTTTCAGTTACTGTCCAGTCCCTTGCTCAGTTCGTGCCTTGAGCTGGTATTTCTTCCTGATCAGGTATTTTTTTTTTTTTTTTTTTTTTTTGTTTCCCTTCCACTCGACATGCTAGTCCACAGGTTCGCCACCCCGTGGCTGTGTCTGCGCATATCATCCTCGCAGGTTGTTGTTTTGCCTACAATGGTGCCGAGCGTCTGTCATTTGTGGTAGTCTTGTTCGTCCTCCATTGTTGTCGATCTCTTGAATCTTGCATCATTTGTTGATAATTCTGAAAGCCTGTGTTTTCCTTTAAGCATTGGAGCTATTCTCTTTTGCGTCTTCCTGATGTCTGGCGAGACAGACAGCATTGCGAACCTCAGAGCAAACGAATTGTGGGCCCCCAGATACCCTCACACGAACAGAAGATCACGACAATATGGAATCCCATGGAAGCACATTGTAAAATAGCCAGACTAGCTCGATCCTCAAAGGAAGTAACCAGTCAGCACTCAATGACCATATAAATCTACACAACGTACAACTAAGCAAGTGAAGCGAAGACCACGATCACATGATGGCTCAACAGCTCCAGCGTCATCCATTATCTGTCAACCACCTACTACATCGCTGCATCACACAAGAAGTCAACCCTTCCCGGGCAACTCCATATTTGCATGTGCTCGCCCAAAACCTGTGGACATCGTCATGCACTAACTTGGTAAAGAGAGTCCACAGCTTTTCTGCTACTATTTCCCATACCAACCAGCTACAGAGAAAACATATCATTTTGATAATTCCTCAACCTGGGCTAATATTCGCAAGTGGATACAAAAGCACCTAGTTATCATGGGCAGCTCAGTTACATCAAAGCTGCGTGCAATAGAACAGCCTACAAAACCAAGAACAGGCATCTTCATCTCAAAACTAGATCCTCGTCCGACTCCCATCTAAATCGCAGCCATGGTTGAGGAAGAAATCCAGTCAGAAGTAATAACTATGCAGCTTTTAAATTGAAATGCAACTCAAAAGATTTCAATAAAATCTCCCACCCATCTATGTGGCCAATTGGAATGATAATCCGACCATTTTATGAGACCTCTCATCGAGACAGACCCCCCACCCTCAGCCATAGTGAAGAACCATTGGATGCCAACTAGCCGACTCCTACAGGACCCTGTTATTAAATTTCCAGGCCGAGAATATGATCACAGTGGTTTCGGTGGCACATATCCAGTACCCCCAAGTAAACACCAATCTTTTTCATCTGCTACATGCATGCTACCTCCAAACCTAATGGACATGGCTATCTCAACCAGGATCACAAATCGCTCCTACCCTAAGCCAACAAAAAATAAATATTATAGGCCAGCAACCTTGGTAAAAATCTCTATGACTGCTACACTTCAGCTACTCTAACGAAACGTGCGCAGCATCAGAAATTAAATCGACGTCTTAGAGCAGTTATGCCTCGCTGCACACTTAGACCTCTGCATCACAGAAACGTAGTTAGAACCCTGTCAAGAATGTATTGCAATCACTGTACCTGCTGGATTCGGGTTCGCCTTTACATCAAGAGATAACAGGAGAGGAGGAGGTACCGTCATCTTTTATAGACAAACCCTTTCACACTGATCTCTACCATTTCAAGAAATAGCAAGATTTTGATGCCACCTCTGTCAAACTCAAGTATCAATCTACCATACTTCAAGTGACTGTGCCCCATCACCATCTCAAGATCTTATCCTTGAAGTAGCAAACTGGATCCTGCACCAGCTGCAGCCAGCCTCTGTCAACATTATCTGTGGTGACTGCAATCTACCTCCCAACTTGACAACATAAAGCAGCAGCTCCTCTCACCTTCATACTGCAGATCTCTGCTTTGTCAGCGAACTCCCAACTCGTGGGCCTAACTAATTTGATCTAATACTAGACTTCATACCAAGCACCATCCATAAAACCCTAGATACGGTGCTGAACTCTGACAATGACACACTTTTAATGCTATTTCAACTACCAACTAATCATCACCTTCCAAATTGGCAGACGATAACCATGTCTCATGAAAGCCCTAAATTTCTAAACATACCGAGATGTATCGAGGCAGCTGGAGAAGTCTTTTTGTGCGCGATGCGAGATCCACTTGCGAATTTAGCCCAGGTTGAGGAATTGTCAAAATGGGTATGTTTTCTCCGTAGCTTGTTGGTATGAGGAGTAGTAGTGGAAGAGCTGCGGACCGCTCTACATATCATTGTGTGATGCTGTGATGTAGTAGGTGGTTGGGAGAATAATGGATGACGCTGGAGCTGTTGAGCCATTATATGTTCATGTCTTCATATGATCATGAACCATCATGTCTTCACTTCACTTGCTTAGCTGTACGTTGTGTAGATTTATATGGTCATTGAGTGCTGGCTGGTTACTCCTTTGAGATCGAGCTGGTCTGGCTAGTTTGCAATGTGCTTCCATGGAATTCCATATTGTCGCGGAATTCTGATTGTGTGGGCGTGTCTGGGGCACACAATTCATTTGCTCTAAGGTTCGTAATGCTGTATGTCTCGCCAGACATTTCTTGACATTGAGGGTTTGATGTCAGGTTGAATTGCGATATAGGTGAGCCGGTCTGATGCCTGGTCGAGTGGTTGGAGCTTGAAGCACGAGGATTGGGTTTAGCTGAACAGCGCTTGTTTATCTCTTGGTCCATCCCCGAGTCATGTGATGTCCAGTTAGCTGTCACCCTCCTTACCAATTGGACTATCACTGTGACAAACTATGCGGCCACAAGAAAGATCACGATCTCCCCTCACTCTAAAGTATCGTGGCCCCACGACCTTAAGCAACACCTGCACAAATTGTGGAAGCAGTCTCACAATGTTACGGATAGAATTGCTTACTGTAGATCTTGAGCTGAGTTTAACCGCCTGAAATCCAGAGCGATAAAATCGTACCTTGACACGACCATACGCACAGGGAAAGTTCCATATAAGGAAACCCCTTCAGGTTTTCCTCCTCAACTTGATCCTCAAAGCTGGCTTGACTACATCACTAGGTTTACCGCCACTGTCAACCCAGAAGACCAGCCCTCACTACCAACATCTGACACCAGTTTTGACCCTTGACAACCATAGTAATATTGAGACAAGAGTTAATTACAGCCATCAACTCACTGCCAGCAACTTCTACTACTGAGCCTGACGGGATTCCACAATTTATGCTTAAGAGCCTGAGTCCTTATATCCTACAACCTCTGTTACATGTCTTTAACTCAGTGCTCTCAAAGCACTGTTTCCCACGCCAATGGAGGGAATACCTAGTGAAACCAAGGCCAAAAATTCGAGTTCCATCACGTGAAACACTACAGACCGATCTCAAACTCATCCTGCCTACTGAAACTGCTAGAAAAAATACTGCTGCCGATCCAGGCGCCTCCGTAGCCAGGTGGGAAGGAGCAGCAGCAGTGCGTAGCACACGCTTCTTGATTAGACCGGGGTTCGAGCCCGTCACCACCAAATACGGAGGATGCGGAAAGGTCAGGGAATGACCACCGCATATCCCGGAGCAATATGGCCTTAGTTGCTAATGCTCCTAAAAACCAAATAACAAAACAAACAACAACAACAACAAGCTGCCGATCCCCAGTAAGCAAATCCTGCCAGACAACCGACCACAAATCCAATATGCACTCCCACACAGATCAACTGTGGCCAACCTTTTAGCAACAACTAACAGAATCCTCACAGTCTTTGAGAACAGAGAAGAGCTGGCAGCAATCTATGTAGACATTGAATCTGCATTTGATGCCATGCACATTCCATCTCCTAAAGCTACTAGAGAACCACTACCAGATAGGAGGTGACATCTTAGCTTTCCTCACATCTCTTCTGAATAACCGCATAGTCAAATTATCTGTAGATAATTCCCAACACTGCAAAGTAATCTTGGAGTCCCGTAAGGGGCAGTACTATCCGGCCTCCTCTTCACCACCCTTATTGCTCCACTGGTAACCCAAATGTTAAATGTCCTGCTGACGATCTAAAGGTGCCCATGCTAATTAAGGCAAACCAAGACCCTCACAAAATCCACAAAATTTAACATCCACTCTCTCCCCAATATGCATCTATTTCCAACAATTTGGTCTGTGTATCAATCCTGAGAAGTCAAAAATCATGGTTTTCTCATTAAAGCAACAGCCAACATAAATCTATCCAGCCTTCAATGGAGCCTCCATCCCACTTGTCCAACATCGCATCGACCCAGGAATCAGATTTTACCCAAAGCTTCTTTTCGGCTAGCATGCAGACACACTCCTCACAAAAGCCGCTAGACTGAGATGGATATGCAAGCAACATCTGCACTATGTAACAAACAAATCCACCATGGTGAGATACATTTCAACCATAGTGTATCCACCACTTCTCTGTGCTGCAGAGATTTTGGCCTCTGCATCTTCCTCTACAACCAAACCAGTTTTCTCATCAGAGTATTGGCTTCTCAAGTAGACGTGCCACAAACTTAGCCTGCCTCCCCAGCTACGGACCACCACTTTGGCCAATGCACTTAACACCCCAAGGCTTAAGTCGCTCATTAATGAAAGGAGGCTCATCACAACAATCAAACTCATGACCGGTCTCATCTCCTTCTGGGACAACTGTGCATGGAGGATCCCAGTGGCACGTCTACGAGCAACTCCTTAGCTATGCCCTCTGCAGAGACACCTTCACCTGTCGGACCGGTTTCTTCCTCAACAGATGCTATCTCGGGTCGGGGACTTAATGTCGACTTCAACGAGTTCTGTCGAGATCGACAATATAGGAAAAGAATACCCAATGGGATGGCCAAGGCTACTACTATTACAATCTGAGTCTTGAGCAATGTACATTCTTAATCCAACTATGTACATATTCATGCACTTAAATGTATATCCTGTAGTATGTATTTTGAAACAAATGGTTGTATACTCACTCAGTGTTCTATATATGTAGTATACTCAAATCATTTCTCCATTTTCCTTATTATGCTATTATTTATTTATGTATTTTTGGCTTATTGAGGCAATAATGTGTAACAATGTAGTACATTGTTAAACCCTGAACACTGTGCCTGACGGGCTGTTGCAACTACTGTTATGTAAATTATCATTCTAAACGTTGCAATAAAGATTCTTCTTCTTATAAAAAGTCTTCTTCTTATTAAAAGGTACATGTTTATATATTTTATAGGGCCTCTGACCACTAAAGATTCCTAAGTTCTGAGAGAAAACGTGAGCAGAGTGAAACAAATTACACATCACACATAACTTAACAAAAGGAAGCTTTAATGGGACAATTTCTTAACAATGGGTTATTCTAACAAACATATAGGAAAATTTCCTTATAATACCACTTCTTATAATTAAATGAAACAATCATCAGACTAGATCACCTTTAACAAATCAGTTGTTACTCAAACTATATCTCATATTACCTTAATTCTCCATCACACAAATCTATAACTTTCAAACTGTAACTAATTAACATCAGTCATATCTCAAACATTTACAAATTCTAGTCAAAGGGGTTAAAACCTGAGCCATAGACAATTAGTACAGTCCTGGTTGGTAAAGTGCCTGCCTGGCAACCCAAAGGTCGCGGGTTCGAATCCCGCCTCGGGCTTGGATCAGAGTAAAATGAAAAAACTTTGCGAAGTGCTTTATGGCCACAGAAGCCAATGCGCTAACAAAAAAAAAAAAAAAACATTCCCGGTTTTACTTTAGTAGGAAGACCGAATAGCCTCGGGAAACGGTTATTTTAAATTATAGTGTATAATATGTCCATTAGTTCATTTTCTTTGTAATGAAATAAGTTTAGGGTTCTTTACTCACGGTTCATAAAGGTCTAGGCTCCTCTTTTCCCTTCTTGGAATAACTGCTCCGGTCCAAAGATTCTGAAACTCTCTATTATTCAGATGATGCACCTTCCCTCCTTAAATCAGGCCCTTGCTCTGTTCCTAACTTTTCAATCCTAGCACTTCATATGAACTCCCTGAATTTCCGCGGCCTCCGCAACTCTCTGTTACCCTTTTTCTTCTCGCTCACCACTGTGCTACCGAGCCACTAAAAACCACTCAGATTCCAACTTCACTCCGCGCGACTACTGAACTTCTCCTGAGACAAACGCCTTACCACAAACGACTAACCCCCTTTCCCTCGGACCTCCCCCTTATACAAATTTGTATACAGCGCTTTAATTTATTTTATCCTCCCTTCAATTAATCCCTGATTTCCAGACTTCATATCCGCCTGAATATTTCTCTACATTTTTGGCCTTCACCAGGACACCTGCCGCTAGTTGATCATTGTCTTAACTTCTGCCAACGATGCCACTAGCCAAATTCTTAGAATCTAGTGATTTTTAAAGTTTCGTAGAAATCAACCCTGTTATAGTAAGTGAAAGGCTTAGAGTTCATTCTGTGAAAACAGTTGAGGGCTGGACTCAAGTGTCTCCAGGCGTGTAGACTTAAGTTTCATCTTCTGAAGCTTCACTTTCAGCACTCTCTCTGCTGCTACATTCTCCAATGTAAGTGGGAGTACATGGAATCGGCAGGTTATCTCTATGTGGGACTGGTCTAATGGCAGCTGGAATATTAGGATACATAATGTCGTTCTTACCCTTTGCATTGTATCCCTCTGCAATAAATAAGCAAAAATAACAGTGATCACAGTGGTTTGTATGCTTTGCATAGCCTTTTTTTTTAACACAATCTTAACCCTTCAACACATGTTAGGCAAACTTTGTGGAGTCCATTGTTTGTCTTGATCACCGAATTTCACCCAAAATAAGCACAGTACACACATTTTTTAAAAATTCTGTAATAACTTGCTTTTCACTTTTCAGCACAAGGTTAACGCGATAACCTCAAAAATAAACTCTTAAGTTCACACTGATAAACACTGTTGAATGGAGCTCTCAAGATCAAGAAACAGATGATTATAATCGAAGTTGCCAACATGTGAAGATTTAGTTTACAAATTCCCGGAATTTATTCATAACTTAATATATTCAATAATAAAGTTCATGATATCAACTTAAGTCATTTGTGAAAAAACGGTACGTGGTAGAAAAAAATGACTAACATTTCTGAAATCAGCTTAAAAAACTGAGTTAAAAAGAAACATCGAAAACCATTCAGCGTGGTGTTGTATCACTAAACTCATGCCGTTGAACGAACGGTGCAGCACCTAGTCTAAGGACTACTTTGTAAAATTTACGCTCCTGAGGGTAGACTTCCTGCTAACACCATCAGATCTAATAACACTGCAAATTTCTACTCGCTAAGGGATAGGCAGCAAATCCAAAAGCGTGTACGAACACGAATCTTGGCAAAACCATCACTGGTATCTCCAATTAGTCAGCAGAATGAACAAATGTCACTACACCAAGGTCAGTTCAGTATCACTGGAGGATTTCCAAACTAGCGACTAAATGGTGCTCATGCCGCCTTTGTATTTTCGACCCTCTGGCAATTCTTTCTCTCTCTACTTCAGAGTTAATAAAGAGAGATTTACAAAGTGGGTTATGGCGCACTATGGTCATAGTTGCCGATGCGCCCAATAAATCCCGAAACAAACAAACAAAATGTTTTTTTTTTTTTTTTTTTTTTGTTGTTGTAGTAAATAGTTATTTTAATCGTCTTGATTATTTCAGTGTACACCCTTCTGGCTGTACACTGAAATTATCAAATAATCGAAGAAGGCTGCACCATGTATCTCATGGAAATGTGAATAAAAGGATGTAACTTTGAAATTTACCATAGTTGTCTGTATGACCATAAAAATTTTGGTTTGTTGAATAATAAAAGTTTGATTTTTTATACATAATTAAAATAACTTTATATTTTAAGAAAACTTAAAAGTATACTCTGACTCACCATATGAGTCCCAAGTTACTCAATCGGAAAAAAACACACACACACGCATACAATCCTGAATTCACTGTATTCTCGGCCTTCTCAGTTACTTTATTAGGAGCCGTAGTCAATGACTCAATGATGAGTCATTGTGTAAACAATGACTCATCATTGAGTTCAATGTATTTTGTGGGGACAGTTCGTTAATTAATAAGATGAACTTTAATTTTTTTTCCTGGATACAAAGTAGCTAACCATTTTATATACTCATTGCCACATATCCTTATTAATTGCATGTCTTAGCATATACTTGCAGTTTCCGGATATAAAGTGCTGAGTCGCTTTCCAAAACTACTATTTTTCTTAAGTTTGCATCACTGTTTATAAATAGCTATCACGACACAATATTTGTGCTGACAGTCGTCTGTGTTTTGAAAACTTGTGCAAAGTGATGTGAACCACTTGTACAAGTTTTCAAAAGCAGTCATTCGATTGAGACCAGTAAACATTGATCTGATAAATGGTGCTAAGCAGCGATACCTGATTCGATTCAACATGTTGATAAGAGGACGATACATCAGTTTAGATGAAATTTATAAGAAATTGAATGTAAGTAATGGAACAGCTCGTGTAAACTACTGTACCAAAAGGTGTGCGCTAGACGGGTCTAATTTTAGTTAACCTGGAGGAACAACCCTTGAACATATTTCAAGGGTTACATAGTGCCACAACAATGATTTCGTCTGCATTTCTGCAGACGGAACTTTAATATGACAGCAAAAGGCAAAGTATATAGTGAAATCACTATTTCCGGATTTCTTCGCAATGTCTGAAGCTAATATTTCGGATGAACCCTAACACAAATTATCTTGCAGTACGAGCAGTTCTCTCCTCCATACCGCTAAACAGGAATTGAAATTTGAGATCAAACGATATTCGCCATACATTCCCTGATTTTCCACCTTCTAATTTTCAAATGTTTGGGCCACTTAAAGATACAATTCTAGAAAGTAAGTTAAAGGATAATATAGAAGTTCAAATTTTGGTGCATAATTTCTTGCACTGTTTCAGAAGCTATGCTAAACGAACTGCATCTTATTTATCGGTATATATAGGTATGATGAAACACAATAATATAACGTGTTTTATTATATTTTCCTGCTTTGAAATTTTACTTACTCGTGGCATCCTTCTCCTCCCTCCGCACTCTTCATGACTGCAATCCACAAGTTTGTTATCACTGCAGTATTCTCCACACGTGGTTGTATTGAGTACGTTTAAGAAGATCGATGCCTGAGGTATTTTGGCAACGATCGAATGTCCTAGACCCAGTTTATCTCAGCTTCCACAGTGCTAACCTAAGAGGGTCGATACTTGGATTCCGACTTTATCTTCTAGGCAGTTACTTTAGGCATTGCCTTTTCCATTAAACTACGAACATGCAGTTTAAGAGATACGCTCACAGATAAGGACTGAGGAACTGCTAATATTTATGAATAATTACTGTCGTCACAGGGATTACCGAAGAATTCACATATTATGTGTCTTTTGAAATCTAAATACAGTAAACTATTTAAAATCTAATAGTTTAAACTAAACTGTTTAAAATCTTCCGCTCTTGGAAATTGAGAGCTGTCGATTTTGAAATTTTTTTTGATTTTAGTGAGGTATACCTAGTGTTTAGAAGTTTTAGAGAACATTTTTATATCTAGGTAAAAATTTATAATGATGATCTTGTGCTTTCATTAGTTTCGTCCAGAAGGATTTAAACTGTATGGATAACGCAACGCTTTATCCATATTGATTTCGCATACAGCATAGCGGCGCGCATCGAATAACTTCAGATATGAAGTTTTCTGAGCAATGCAGACAGGCTTCCAGGGCAGGTCATGGGATTTTGGGATTTTGTCAATGATACATAGGAATTTTGCTAGCAGGGAAAAGGAGGTGATTGTCCCTCTGTATAAGGCAATGGTCAGGCCGCGCCTTGAGTATTGCGTACAGGTCTGGAGGCCTCATTTTAGGAAGGATGTCGATTTGCTTGAGCGTGTACAGAGAAGGGCAACAAGATTGGTGAGGGGAATGAAGGGATCCTCTTACCAAGAGAGGCTTAAGTTCAGCAAATTGCAGTGGCTGGAGACTAGGCACCTGCGCGGTGATCTGATTGAGGTGTATAAGGCTCTGAATGGGTTGAGCACGCTGAATTCTGATGGGATCCTTCCACTTGTTCAGATTACGAACCTAAGGGGGCATAAATTCAAATTAAGAAAAGACAGATGTAGAATAGATGTGCGGAAATTTGCCTTTAGCCAGTGGGTGGTTAATTGCTGGAACAAACTTCCATCTGTCGTTGTGGAAGTTGATAGGTTAAATAAATTTAAGGAGGAACTGAACAGGCATTTGGAGGGAATGGTGTGTGTGTTTTTTCTTTTTTTTTTTTTTTTTTGGCTGATCCTGCATAAGCTCTACACTTGCTTTCTTGCATCATATGCCACTACTGCTACTACTACTACCTCTTTACTAATGTTTTGTCAGCGCTTGTCATGACTACCTGATATCTAATGAGGGACCAGTTAATGCAGAAACAGGTTGTTATCGCAGTCTCATCCTTTAAATAAATGGCCAGTTCACCTTTTGGAGATACCATCTGTTTGAAAGTAGTGCGATACCAGTGCAGGGCTACAAAATATACCTGGTTACAGTGGCACATAATGAGGCCCAAGGCAAAATGGAATTTGGGGGCCCCATCTAAAGAAAAAACTAATAAAGAACATTTTCAATTTCATTTTATTGTGACAACCAAACAGATTATATGATTTAAGAACTAAATATAAAATTTCATCAAAATTGGTAAAACCATTTTTGAAAAAAAATGTAATTTTCAAATATCTTCAAGTAAAGTTCATTGAACTTGGCAGGTAGCAAGTTCAGTTTCCGATAAAAATCACTTAAAAATATTAGTAAAAAACAGCAATGAGTTTTTGAAACAATGATTTTGGGGTCCCATCTGATCGAGGCCCTAGGCAGATGTCTTTTTTTTTTTTTTTTTTTTTTTTTCTGCCTATTGGATAACGCACCACTACCGGACTGCAAAGGCAACTTTGTTCAGAGAATTAAGACAGTCTTGCAAGCATCTTATAAAGAATGAAATTTCACTTTTTTTTGCATGGATTTTTAAAGTTAAGTGCGATTGTTGATACGAGTGCTGGATTGCTTTCGTAATATTTCCCGATTGTGAAATGTGCTGGATTTTTCAGAGTTTACTGTATTAATTCATGTGTAAATTGTGCAGTTAGAGACATTATTAATGCAGCTTTTATGCCTACTTATAATTTCAAGAGTTGTGGGTTATATTATTTTTATTGTTTAGTTTATACTGGGTACCTATCCCAATTAGCCTACACCGAGGCCACTTTATTAGGTACACCTACCCTTCTCGTGAAATGGGCGCTCTTTCAGTAACAGCATCACGTGTTCGTACTATGCAATATAAAACATGTGGACATATACGTAGGGATGCGCTGTATGTGTGCAATTCACTGCTTCAATGGGTTACGAAAGATTTACGCGACTTTGAACGTTACTGGTAGTCTGTGCAGACTGACAATCTACAGTCAGTTAATTATTTCATTTATTTAACCATACAACACATAAAATCAAAAGAAGTGCATCCAGTTGTTATAGATGAACAGTGCGCTGTTAAGTCAGTTTGGTGCGACATAAGCACTGCGAAAGCAAACATAAGAGTAGGGTGTCTTATAGGTCTGACCCACTCTGTTTCTCTGTACAATGAACAATTGTACAGAGAAACAGAGTGGGTCAGTAAATCAGAATGTCTTATAATGGGGATTTTAACTTCCCAGATATAGACTGGAACTTATGGGTTGGTCACTCGCACACTAGTAAGACTTTTGTGGATTTATTCGATGATTGTTTTCTGCAGCAGCATGTTCGAGAGGCAACCACAGAGGATAATACTCTTGATCTGGTTATCAGCAGTGATCATTCGTGTATTAAGAATTTGCAGATAAAGGAACCATTAGGTGGCAGTGATCACAGTGTACTGATGTGGGATTTACTTAAAGATATAATTACCATCAGGGATAAAGGAAGGGGTTTTTGCTTCCGTAAAGGTGACTACAGTCGTTTCAGACAGTTTTTAAATTCTGTACAGTGGGACCAACTGATGATGTTACCAACAGAAAATTCTAAGTTCAAGCATTCAATGAATTAATAATGGAAGCAGTGGTCAAGAGCGAGAGTGCATAGCACGCGTTCCTTCAGTGGACCTGGGTTCAAGCCCTTGACTACTAAATGCGATAAATATTTGTATTGACGATTTATTGTCAACTCTACCGACTTGGTTGTCGTGCCGGAGTATAAAACAGATAAAACAGAAATATTGTTCAAGGTTTAGCCTAAATGGTTGTCAAATGAACTAATGAGACTCGTGGCAGAGAAGAAAAATGCATGGGAGGCATATAAATTATCAGTCGACACAGAAGCCTATGATATATATAAGCTAGTTTGTAATCAAGGCACAAAGGAGGTTAGGCAGGCGAAGGCAGATTACGAGAAATCTTTGGCAAAGGATGGTAAGAAAAACAGCATAGATTTCTTTACTTATATAAACTCTAAAAGGAAGGGGATGAATCTGATTGGTCCACTTGATATCGATGGTTCGACTGTTGATGATCCTGCTCAGATAGCAAACAAACTGAATGAGTATTTTGCATCTACATTCACACATGAGGAGTTATTAAGGTTTGAAAATGCCACAAGGCTATCAAATTGTAACAGGGTGCCTAATGATTTTGTAATAACTGAGCGCAAACTGGAGGAGAAATTGTTGAAGTTAAACATAAGAAAGGCACCTGGGGTGGATGGAATCTATCCAGTTATATTAAAGGAGGCGGCAAAGGAAGTAAGCAATTATGGCTAAGCAAACCCTTAGCCATAATTATGAGAGCATTCTTGGGCTCCGGGGGAGGTCCCCACGAACTATAGATGTGCAAATGTGTCCCCAATTCACAAAGGGGATCGAAGGGTGACACGAGTAATTACAGATCAGTTAGTTGAACTTCTGTTCCGGGTAAAGTCTCTGGTTAAAGATGCATTGCAGGATCATCTAGACAAGACTGCAGCAATAATTCAGACACAGCATGGGTTTGTTAACGGAAAGTCTTGTCTGACAAATTTGATTGGTTATTATGATGTGGTTGCAAAGGAACTGGATGCAAAAAATAATTTTGATATCATATGCTTGGATTTCAGGAAAGCTTTTGACAGTTGCGCATGGAAAACTACTGTACAAATTGGAGCAGAATGGTATTAAGGGTAAGTTGTTACAATGGATAAAAGGATGGTTGAGTGGGAGAAGACAGAGGGTGGTAATCAATGGGCGCTGCTCTTCGTGGACTAATGTTATTAGTGGAGTCCCACAGGTTTCGGTGTTGAGTACACTGTTGTTTTGTATATTTATCAATGATATTGATGAAGGTATATCATTCTTAGTGTCGAAGTTTGCAGATGATACAAAGGTTGGCAGGGTTGTTAATGACAGTAATTGCAGTGTGTTACTGCAACAGGATCTAGAAAATTTGGCCAGATGGGCTGAGAAGTGGCAACTGAAGTTTAACATTGAAAAATGCAAAGTACTGTATATGGGTAGAAGCAACCCCAGAGAAACGTACCAACTCTGTGGTACTACACTTAAGGTGGTAGAAAATGAAAAAGACCTGGGTGTAATTGTTGAAGTTAGACATAAGAAATATAAAAACTAAAGAAAACTAAAAACTAAAGAAAATATAAAGAAAATATAAAAAAACTAAAGAAAATATAAAGAAAACATAAAAACTTCATATCTGGACTGACGTCCAGATATGAAGTTTTCTGAGCAATGTAGACAGGCTTCCAGGGCAAGTCATGGGGTGTTGTCGATGATATACAGGAATATTTCTAGCAGGAAAAAGGAGGTAATTGCTCCTCTGTATAAGGCAATGGTCAGGCAACACCTTGGGTACTGCTTGCAGGTCTGGAGGCCTCATTTTAGGAAGGATGTAGATTTGCTTGATCGTGTACAGAGACGGACAACAAGATTGCTGAGGGGAATGAAGGGATCCTCTTACCAGGAGAGGCTAAGTTCTGCAAATTGCAGCAGCTGAAGACTAGGCACCTGCGAGGTGATCTGATTAAGGTGTATAAGGCCTTGAATGGTCGTTTGAGCATGCTGAATTCTGATGGGATTCTTCCACTTGTTCAGATTATGAACCTAAGGGAGCATAAACTGAAATTGAGGAAGGACAGATGTAGAATAGATGTGCGGAAATTTTCCTTTAGCCAGCGGGTGGTTAATTGCTGGAACAAACTTCCATCTGTCGTTGTGGAAGTTGATAGGTTAAATCAATTTAAGGAGGAAGTGGACAAATATTTAGAGGGGATTGTTTTGTATTTTTTTTTTTTTTTTTTTTTTGGCTGATGCTGCATAAGCCCATACAACTGCTGTCTTGCATCACATGCCACTACTACTACACGGTGCTTTCTGGACTGATGTCCAGAAAGCACTGTGTAGCACTGACGTCCAGAAAGCACATTTATTTAACCATACAATACAGAAAGCACATTTATTTAACCATACAACACAGGGCTTTCTGGACTGACGTTCAGAAAGCCCTGTGTTGTATGGTTAAATAAATAATTACTCATTTACATCATTGTTTTTGTGCATTAGCGTATTGTAAATCCCTGGCACCACCATGCCGTGACGGGATTAATTGTATGTATATCATGCTGCAATTAAAGATTCTATTCTGTTCTATTCTATTTTCACAGTTTAAACTTTACATGCACTTGAAAATCAAGACAGCCTGCAACAATCTACTTGATACTCCGTAGATTATCCAGGAGACCTCATGGATATGTTTAGTTATTGTTAAAGAGTACATCAACTATTTACATGGACAATATACTTACAATTTACATTATACACTAATTAATCTGACTACATAAAATTCCTTGAAATTTTACGGAGTTCAACTGTTCCTCTGTATACGCTATGCAGACTGCCTTCTTTTGAAAACTCTGTCTACAAATTTACAAAATTCCCTGAAATACTGTTTATGCACAATTAATTTACTAACGTTATCCTCTGTAATACCTTTGACAATTATGCTCAGATTAAACCAAGGTCACAATAATTCGGGCGTTCGAACCTAACATGTGAACTGGACTCAACCTGTCCACTACGGCATAAGCTACTTTCCACTAAATTAAAGTACATCTTTTCCTTGAGTCCATGACCGGTTATTGAAGTGATCACATTGACCTCCAATAAACACTACGGCTTCTTCTTAAGATCGGCACTATCGCCCTTAATGATGAATTTGCAAGTGTATCTTCCTTGATCTGCTTTATCCCAGCGATCTTGCCTTAGTCTAATGGTACTTTATAAAATTTTATTCCTCGCTTTCCTGATGGGTAGGGGTATACTCCAACTCTACCACCTCTATTTTAGGGGTATACTCAAACTCTATCGCCTCTATTTATTTCAGCCACTAACAAATCTGCTAGAATCTTTTCAGATAAAATATGCAGAGCATCGTTCGATAAAAGTTCTGTTCTCCTTAGTGATACCCAATAGGGCTGGCCTTTATGCAACTATCAACTGCCTTCTGATTGAAACTTTATCAACTCTGTGTCCCTATTCTTGTGCTGTATAAGTTATTATGGGAACAAATAAACATTAGTACAGCATATTTAAATGCTTTCCTTTTATTCCTCAGCTTGCGTGAAACACTCTTCATAATTTCACATAAATATTATTTGATTTATTTTGCAGGAACCTCACATGATCGAGCAAAGACAACCTGTTATCGATAACTCCTAAGTACAGTATTTAACTATCCTAGAATATGTCAGTAAGGTCCCTTCTCCCTTAATTGCAGATTGTCTTTTTTCACTCTTCCTACCTTTGAGAACTTGGACTTTGGTATTGAAATTTCCAACTTATTTTTTCGTGTCCATTCCTGAACAACATTGAGGATACTTTCTAATCTGATTGTTTTCAGCCGATGCCTGTAGTCCGCCTCCACCAAAATCAATAAATAATCGGCATATGCGAAAGCTTTTGTAAGGGTAGCCACAAGGTCACAATAACTCATCCATTAGAGTATTCCAACAACTTGAACCGAAAATCTATCCCTGGGGACATCCTTTTTTTGCATAGCCTCTGCGATTTCTACAAACCTTGTCCGATTTATGACTGTTCTGTTCTAAAAGTAGTCCTTCACAACATTGCACATATCGTAGACCTGTGTACAATATGAACAGTCAGTCAAATAGTAACCCAGTACAGTACAGCAGAAAAAAAAAAAAAAAAAAAAAAAGCTAAACTGCAGCCATTATCAACCCACTGCAGGATGGAAGCCTGCTCAACAATTCATGTTGAGGGAAATGGATCATAATCTGCCACGCTGGTGCAGTGCGGGTTGGCAGATCGATCGTATTTAGCAGTCAGGGGCTTGAACCCTGATCTACCCCGGTCTACTCAAGGAGCGTGTGCTACTGCACTCCCGCTCCTGACCACTCGATTACGGAGTACAGCAGTAGTGACCACCAAAGAGGTATATAAAATACAAACTCTTATCTTGTCACATATAGGCTGTAGCAGCCGTTGACCGAACCATTTTCTGTTCCTGTCAGTAAAGAACAAGAAGGTACGGTTACAGTGGGCTCAAAAAATTCCAACGCTGAAAACAATCATGTGTATAGTGTTTCACACTGCTGGAAGGACCGCAATATGACAAAAACAGCATGAATCCATTGACCAACCCTGCCGGATGTCAACCATACAGGCTAGTATAGGAAGAGTGGTGTAGGAAGAGTTTTTACGGTGCAAATTGAGCCCATGATATCAGTGTGAGTATTATTTGAATGCCACTGTGTATCCGGAAATTGTTTCGGACCAGGCGCATCCATTAATGTCTGTAGTACATGGGGAATTAAAAATGTTTTGTCAGACATACACCGATGAGCCAAAACATTATAACCACCTACCTAATATGATGTTGGTCCTCCACGTGTAGCCAAAACAGCTTGTACCCGGCGACGCATGGACGCTACAAGGTTTCTAAATGTGTCTTGTGGTATCTGGTACCAACACATAACCAGCAGATCCTTTAACTCCAGTAAGGTCCATGGTTGAGATGCCGCAGATCGGAGTTGCTGTTCCAACACAAACCACAGATGCTCAATGGGATTGATGTCTGGGGAAATTTGGGACGCCAGGGCAATACCTGGAAGTCTTCCTCATGTTCCACGAACCAGTCTTGAACAATCTGGGCGATGTGGCCTAGTGCATTATCTTGCTGAAAGACGGCACTGCCAGAGGGGAATACTGTTGCTATGAAAGGGTGTACCTGGTCAGCAACGATGTTTAGGTGGACGTCTGCTTTTGTAACGGGCGGCTCCTTGAACGTCAGTTTATCTCTGCCTCGTATCCCTGTGAAGAACAGTATTAATACAAATGGGCCAGATATGTGAATGGTATAGGTTTGTTTGTGTGTATTATGTGTGCTCTGTTGTGTCTGGCCACTTGGCTACCCAGAAGCATCAGTCGCCTGGACAGATGATTCTGGGTACTCTTCCCCTCCAGAGGAAGGTGGGCCAGTCCCACTAGTGCTCGTGCTGTCTCAATTCGAGACTCTAACTCACCTGATGTTGCCAAAAGGTGGGGCAGATTCCTATGGGGACCCACTCCAGAGGAGAGGGGGAAAAATGGGAGAGAGAATGATGTTTAGGTACGTGGCAGACGTCAGAGTGACTGGCACATGGACTGGACTTAGGGTATTCCAGCAGAACATCGCCCAACCCATGACGCCGCTGCCAACGTCTTGTTTTCGTCCCATGGTGCATCCAGGCGCCATCACTTCCCCAGGTAAACGATGCACACGTACCCGGCCGTCCACATGGTGCAACAGGAAATGTGATTCAACGGACCAGACGACCTTCCAATCACTCAAGGTCCAGTTTCGATGCTCGGGTGCCCATTGTAGGCACTGTCGCCGGTGAACCGTGGTTAGCATGGGCACTCAGAGCGGCCTGCGGCTACGTAGCTCCATTTTCAGCAGGGTTCGATGTACTGTGTGTTGTGACACATTACTCCTGTCACCAGCGTTCCAATTACCGGCGAGTTGCGCCACAGTCGCCCTTCTGTTGCCACGTACTCATCTCGAGCATCAATGAGCTGTGTTCGTCCAACACCTCTCTGGCAGTCCGTGGGTTTTCCCTCCTCGGACCACTTTCGGTAGGTATTAACCGCGGCTGACCGTGAACATCTCGCCAGCCATGCCGTTTCGCATATGCTCTAATCCAGTCGTCTAGCTATTACAATTTGGTCTTTGTAAACTGTCTTAAGTTCGTTGCCTTTCTCATCTGAAGAACAAGAGTAATGGAGCTCAGTATCAGTTGTTTTTTATACCGTGTCCCAACCCGCGCACGCGCCGTAGTTCACCTGCAGTTGCTTCGATTTGCATAACGACTCGCTGGGCAATGTTTTTGCTTATCGGTGTATAGTTCTTGTAGTCCCAGACTCACGAAATTCGGATGGCTTGTTAAGAGTTCTCTGTGTAGTCACCACCCACAGTTTATGCATTTTTCCCATATACGTTTCTACTTGAAAATTTCGTTCTTGTAGAAGTCTGAGTTTGCTCGTCAAAGCGCTCAGTCACTGCCTGTTTCAGATGTTCATCGTCCACAAAATGCGTTCCACGAAGATGCTTTCAATTTTCCAAACAAATAAAAGTCAGATTGGGTCATATCGGATCAAAAAGTGGATGTGGGAAAACTCGAACCCCAGTTTGGCCACTGTTGTTCTTTTAATTTCATATCTATGGGGTGAGGCGTTGGCATCCAGCAGCAGCACTCCTTGGGACAGCATTCCTCGTTACTACTACTTGATGTTTTCTCGTAATTCGGTTAATGATAATAAGAAGAACTCTTTATTGCCTACAACCTCTTCTTCACAGTTTTATCCTTTTCAAAGAAATCAGTGAACAGTACTCCCAAACAATCTCAGAAGACTGTCAATAGAATCTTCCCAGCTGAGGCCTTCACTTTGAATTTTTTTTTGTAGTGTGTGACCCAGCTTGTTTCCACTGCATGGTGGCAACTTTAGATTCTAGATCAAAGTAGTGAACGCAACATTCATCAGCAGTAACAATTCGGCAAAAAACTTCTTTATTCGGAGTGGCACGCTCCAAAAGATATCTAGCGATGCATCTCTTGCATCTTTGTTACTGTCACTCAGCATTTTTGGAACCCACCGGCAAGACACCTTTGTCATTCGTAGCTGCTAATGTAGGATGGCATGTACTGACCCAGGGCTGATCTGTACTTTATTGGCAATCTGTTCACTGTTCATTTTACAGTCTGCCATAGTTTGTGAATAAATTTAAGATGGAAGTGTGTTCCAGCAACCAGTCACTTCCTGGCTGAAAGCAAATTTACGCCCATATTTCCTGCAGCCATTCTTTTCCAATTTAAATTTATGTCTCCTTCGTGTGTGTTCGAGAAAGATAAGGATGCCATCATTTTTTCGTTTGCTTAATGCATTTAAAGCCTAAACACTTCAATCCGGTCTCCTTGCAGGCCCTAGTTTCCAGGCTCTGCAATTTGTAGAACTGGAGTCTTTTTTGTAAAAAGTACCCCGACTAATATTGTTGCTCCTCTCTGCTTCCATTCCAACAGTTCCGCATCCTTCTTAAAAAGAGGCTTCCAGGCCTGTATGTAGTACTCAAGATACGACCTAGCCATTGCTTTTTGCAGTGGGATAATCACCTCCTCCATGCTGAAAATTTCTTATATCATCGACAGAACCTGTGCTGTCCTCTCTACACTGCTCAGAGAATTTCATGCCAGATTTTTCAGCTACCTGTATCTCTTTCGTTTTCTATCACGTTGTGTGTGGTACCACCAAATTAGTATATTATTCTGGTATTACTACTATAAATGAAGGGTACTGAATCTATATGCAGTACCCTACATTTATCTATGTTAAACCTCAATTGCCACTTCTTAGCTCGTCTGCCTAATTCGTCTAGGCCTTGTTGCAGTAGTCTTGATTCCTTTCATTAACCACCTCGCCGCCTTTTTGTCACTGCACACTTAGATATTAGGCTTGATATGCATAGTTAATTAGTAATTAATTAGCGAGAAATTATTTATTTACTTGTCACTTCTATTAATTACATAAAATGGAAAATTTCAATTAATTTAAGGGGAAGAAAAATCGAACGCGCCCAAAATTGATAGCAGTGCGTACCTTTGTTTTTATTGTAAAAATGCTATTATTCTTCAACTCTCTGTTTTACATAAATGTCGAAGAAATCACAGAAAATTTAGAAAAATATCAGTCTAAATTTTTTTTTTCTTTTATTTTAAAATAGTGTTAGAAACTTTCAGGTTCGTAAATTGAAGACACGAGAGGGATTTTGTTTTTCACATAGGTGGCGCAGAATTTTTATAATGGATGGTGAAATACCTCGGGGCAAGCTAATAAAACCATTCTTGGTTCGCTAATAAAGCCATTCTCGTAATTCGAGAAAGTAACGTTAAAAAAAAAAAAAAAAAAAACCATGAAACAGCTCAGTACACTTGTTTTCACTTTGTTTTAAAGTGAAAGTGAGTTTATTGTATGTCTTAATTCTTTCTACTCAGTAATTTTGCTACCTTGAACTCCCTCCCCTTTTTGTTCCGCTTTGCTAATTGCGCTTGTGCTTCACTGCGTCATAATTACCCTTTTCTTATTCATTTAATATCAGAATTACCGGTATATACAGCACCCTCCCGACACATGCTTATTTTGTGATGTTGAATTTTTATACTGTTTTCTGCTTAATGTGAACCTTGATAGATACATAGACTTTGAATAGTTAGTGATGAACCATTACGCAGTTCCAACACCAAGTTGAAGTATTGATAGCCTAAATAAGTTTAAGGCTCAGCTGGACAGGTATTTTGAACGAACAGAGGGGTGAGGTGGAAGTGGTTTTTTTTTTTTTTTTTTGGCTGATGCTGCATAAGCTTGCTTTCTTGCATCAAATGCCTCTACTAATACTAATGCTAATGCTATTGAACCCTACTTTAAATATGATAGTATTCTTGCTACCTCGAGAATTTTTTTTATTATTATTATTAAAATCAGTTTATTTCCCAAGAAACCTTGGGTCACCCCGGGACGGCTCTGTGCCAGAAGGGTGTGAATACAGACTAAGGTGCGAGGAACACAATGTACAATAAACAAGGGTACATTCGTGCTCGACCCGAGACTTTTACAGGGTTAAATAAACAATAATGTACAAAATATACAATAATATACATGATTACATGAAAACAGAAAGTCTTTGCCATATACAAATAGGCAAGTTAAAAAAAAAAAAAAAAGTCTGTCCAGGAGAAGGGGAGTATTATAAGTTCATAATCTGGTAACAGTTCTTGAGGATTTCCTTCCTGTAGGGCTTGTCTTCACAGAACCTATCAGGGTGGATCCTAAATTTATTGAAGATCCGAAGACAATTGGCTGGAAACATGTTCCTCAGGGAATCAATGTTTGACAGAGTAAGACGTAGAGGGAGACAGGAGTCGGGGTGCTTCCCTCTTGCCCTCCTCGGGCCAGAGATTAATGCGGATACTGATGGAGCATCAATTCGCCTCGTTATAAGCCGTGCAAGCGTGAGAACAGTTTTTGTCATGATGATATGTCTCCAAGGAGTGGTGCCTAGATTTGCTTGTAGGATAGATCTGGAGATAGTTAGGGGGTGGCCTACCACCCTGTTCATCCATCTAAGCAACCAGTACTCTAAACTAAGATACTTCTGAAGGTATGAGGCAGGGGCAGATGACCAAATTTCCGAAGCATAGAGAGGAATCGGCGTAATACACCTCAGGATGTGCCGAACAAGCAGCGCTGGCTGATGCACACCAACGAGCTCTTGACGCACTGCCCAAAGAGCAGAGTACGTCTTCTGCCTCATCCTGGCAAAGTGAGGCTGAAATGTGAGCCCAACGTCCCAGGTGAGGCCAAGATCAGTATGAGAGGTCACCTTTTGCATCGGTTCCCCACTCACAAAGATTTGGATATCATTTTCGGCTCTCTTCTTGGTTATTGTCAGTTGTGCTGATTTGGAAGGGCTCAGATGCAGCCCTATTGTGGCAAGATAACTTTCCAAGCTCAATATCTGCCTAGAAGCTTGCTGGTTGATATCATGAATCTGATGATTATGATCTGAGCTCACGTAGAACTTCAGATCGTCGGCATAGGAAACAAAGTTCGGATTCTGAGCAAGGAAAGGCTCCAAAACTGCTGCAAACAGTATAGCTGACAGTACACTTCCTTGTGGGATGCCTCTTGAGACGTAAATAGTTTCTTGAAAGTCATTGTGGGTCACAGACAGATGTCTAGGAAGTAAAATAGACTTCAAAATTTGAAGTAAGGTTTCCGCCAGGCCGAAGTAGTGTTTCAGAATGGTAAAAAGAGCTGGGAGGTGTATTCTGTCATAAGTCGATTTTATGTCGAGGAATATGATATCAATCTGTGATTTGTTGTTAAGGGTGTGCTGAATTCTGAAGAGGGTATCAAGAAGATTGGTAGTTGTCGATCTCCTTTGTAGAACGGTATGGAGGTACTCGGGCCTGTGTGCAAAGCAATGCTGGGCAATTGTTGGCTGAATTACTTTTTCGAAAATTTTGAGTAAAGAACAGCTGATGGATATTGGTCTCAGGTCTTTAGGAGATTTGGGTTTCTTGATCTTTGGAATGGGCTTAACATGGTAAGTTTTCCAAATTGAAGGAACTATTCCAGATTGCAGGATTTGTCTGAAAAGGTGAAGGAGAAGGTCGACTATATATGGGCTGCAAATTTTGATAATAAAGAGTGGGAAACCATCCGGACCTACAGTGGCTTTGTTGGGTAGTTTATTGATGACATCAATTAGGGTCTCTCTAGTTATTTCTATTTCAGACAAGTGTGCCCTAGGTAACCAGTTCTCCTGCGAGAGAAAGGAATCAGAGTCAGGAAAATCTGCCTGCTGTAAGCTGAACTGTGCCCATTCCTGGACAAGATTTTTGTCAATGGCTAGGTGATGATGATGATTCGAAAGGATCCTTCTACCACTCTTCAACCTATTGAGAACAGCTTGGTTAAGGACCAGCCTTTTTTTTTTCAAGAAGCAAGCTCTTTCTTTCTTAAAGATGGAATGGTCTGAGGGAAGTTGAGTTTTCTGCCATTTCCGGTAGGCCTTCTGCTTCTTGATGAAAGCCATCTTAGTTTCCTTATTGAAACCCCGATTCGACCTGTTACCACTCCTGGTGATTCTGGCTGCACCATGTAGTGCAATTAACTTCAGTTGTTCCGACAAGAGCATAATGGCATCCTCCAACGGCTCAGAATAGAGACGCCCCCAGTCAAACCCAATCAAGCATTGGAGAATGATCTCTGGCTTCAGATATTTGGTAGAGAAGGCTATCCTAGGTAATTCAGCAGAGTACTCGTCAGGTAACCCAAGGGAATTGTTCTGTAAGGATAGTTTACATGTAATTGGCGAGTGATCAGATTGGAATCGAAAGTTGCCAGGTAGGAGTTTGATATCTTTTAAGTTGTGGAAGATTAGGTCCAGTGCTTGACACGCTCTAGTTAGTTGCGTCACTAACCGTGTAAGGTTAAAGGCCCGGAGAGTGGCCTGAAGGCCCTCAAGAGCATTCCCATGCCTGGGCAGTGGCAAGTTAAAGTCACCTGCTACAACAGTTGGAATTTTAGGCATTAAGTTGGTTGCTAACCACGTGAGCAGCTCCGCTCTAGAGTCATCATTGTGGTCCGGAGGAAGGTAAACCAGGCAGCATTGGATTTGAAGAAGAGGACTCCTCAGCGTCAGGGAGACTGCCTCAAAGTTGTTAGACTGGCTCACTCGTGTCCTTATTGGCCGGAAGCGATCGTTGAACAGGATTTCAACACCTCCGCCTCGCTCGTTAATTCTGTGATTTCCAATGTGTTTGTAAGGGGTGTTAAAATGGGTAAGATCAAGCTGTCTATCTGCCGCTAACCATGTTTCTGTAAGGCAGATGATATCAAACTCATTAAGCAATAGGAGAGTCTGGAGACAATGAAGCTTGTTTTTTAGGCTGCGAACATTCTGCATAAACCAAAGAATCTCTCCTTCGTGTGAACCTGGTAGCAAGTCATCCTTTTATAGCTATGGCTGTTTATCTCGCCTGGATCCGCTATAAGCGATCGATCTGCTCCTCTCTTGGAACGGCTTTATAAGGGTGCCTACCGGCCAGCAGCTAGAATCCAAGACGATATGCTTTGCATTTGCAGGGCAGGAGATGATAAAGGAAGAATAGGTCGGGTGTCTGGTTTTGATCGCTTTTGCGTCTAAGTTGATCCCATGTTCTTGGGCAAAGAGTGCCCTGATACTTTCCACTTTTGTTGCTGGTCCTAGTCTGGAAACAAAAATTCTCTCTCGGGTCTGGACAGCTGAAATATTATATATCTCCTCAAGTCTCCGCGACAGAGGAACCGAGGCAGGTTCAGTAGGAACCGACATATTAGGCTCCTCGCATGGAGTTTTGTTACCTTGTGTTTTCACAGTCAAAACACTTTGAGCGCAAGCCATTTGTGGCTTATGCCTGGGAAATTGCGCAAGATGGTTAATTTGGTCAGAGAGACAGAAGGCATCCGCTTGAGCATAGATCCGCTCCTCCCTGTTTTGGCGTGGGGTTTCTCTCATCTCCATCCTCTTGTAACAGCGCTGGGCCTGGTTCAGAACCTGGCCACCAGGCTTCTCGTGACGTCTTTTGCAAGGTTGGTGCAGATTAGATTCACCAGGAATAATACACTTGTCCTGTATAAAAGGGCTGTCAGCCTCGAAGGTCGGATCGCGCTGATGGAGAGCAGTGTGAGGGGGATGAGTACACAAAGGGTTCAACATCACGGCCGGGGCTACGATCTGTTCAGTTGTTTTGTCTGCAAAACGAGGTGAACTGTGCAGATTTTTGAGATCTCGATTTCCTCGCTGGACGCGCTCAGTTTGAGTTGGAGGTCTTGGTAGTGCATCATCTGCTTCCTCTGAATGCTCCTGAGGTTCCAAATGGTCCATCACTCACGTCTGACTAGAGGGAAGACAGTAATCACTTATAAAGATTTTGAGATCCCTGAGTTGTTCATTCATTGTGAGCACTTGGTCGAGAATTTCCGTATTTTGGGCTCTGAGTTTTCTATTTTCGTTATTGAGGCAGGCAAGAGAGTCGATTATTGGGGACAAAATTTCCCCGAAAGTGATCTTAAATCTTTCAGGGAGGGCATTGAGTATGGAGGTGTTGTCCCTTAGAGCGCTTTTAATTGACGAACAATCAAAGGGGCTATTAACCTGCAAGTTTGCTGAGGCAGCAGGAGCGGTATCAAACTCCCTATTCGAAGATGCAACGTCTTTCCCAAAGCATAAGCTTAAATCTCCAGGTGTTCTCAACGCAGGCGACACAATACTACCTTCAATCGAACTGCGCACATCAAGAACACCAGATGGGGTTTCTTCTGCAAGAGAGATAGTGGATATCTCTTCCTTCGAGATGTCCGCGCCTTTTGGGTTACTTGCGCAAAGGTGGCAGGTCCATTTTCTTCTCCGTTGTTTGTTCAACCTTTTAACTTTAGGTGGCTGGCAATCACGACAGAAGATTCTACGACACGTAACACAAAGTAATGCCGGAGCCTCGGGTTTGAACCCACATTCGGCACAGGACTTTTGCTGAACGCCCGTTCTATCCTTCATTGTATACAGTTGAATTAAAAGCGAAAGGTCTGAGCTGAAGAAGGGAGCGGATGGCACGTCGAGAAAGGCAGTAATCGGGTAGGTGAAACGCAGGGAGCAACAAAGTCTTGCTGCAATTGGGCAGCTTACTAGCTTGAAGTGTAGGCTAAATTCCGGAGATGCACAAATTAAGTAAGTTTTGAAAGAGCAGCTGGGCCATCTGAGACCTGCTGATGAGTGGGTCCGGCAAAAGTGGTCATCTTATCGAATATTTGATTGCCAGACAGAAGTAGACAAAATAATCAGAGTTAAGTTTGCTGAGTTCCTTCTAACTCGCTGTCAACATGCAATCTCTTAAGCTAAACAGATGCATAAGTAGGTCAGAGTTATAAAAGTCGCACCTTACAAGCGGTCAACTGCCGGAGAGCTCCTACCACAGAGGAACTGCTTGACCTTGTGATATAGCCCGAAGCGGACAGTGGTCAGCCAGCAGAGTAAGCCTACAGAAGTGAAGTTTGAATTCAGGCCTCGGAGACAAGCAACGCTGGCAAATGTGAATATACAGATAGAAACAGATCATGCAAAAAACATAATTACCTAAAATGTTAGGGTAATGATCTTCCACAGGATGCACAGTATTACCACTAGGCAGGTCACTATACAAAAAAACTAGTGTAACTCGCGAAATAGATACATGAAATCACTGTAAACTTGAGGAGCACAGATTAGACAGTCTTCATAGCTACGCGCACTGACCTCCTAAAAAAAATTTCAAAAGATAAAACTATTTTACCAACTTTAGTTATGTACATAATGTTCAGTGTAAAATGAATATGGATCAGTATGTAGTATGCAGAACATCACAGTTTTATTAACAGTTCATTATGATGAGAGGAAACTGCTGTTCTTTGCGAGGAGCAGATGAGTTAAACGAGTGTTATTTCATTCTATTTTTAGATGTATCTCATGATATGGCAACTCAAGTACCAAGCTTAGCAGTGGCTTCTCCATCACTGTATTACCAGGAAGGTATAGTTCCACGCCAGGTTGAGTAAAGCAAGCACCCGTAAGCTCCACACTAAAAAGTACTTCTATCGCACATTCAAGGCACTTCAACACTCATTTTCTTTACAGTATTTGCTTGATATCTTGAATTGGCTCACAAAATCACTCTGATAATTATAGTATTTTATGAATGAAATAAAATGAGCTATAGATGTTTCTTTTTATGCAAGTTGTCTCACATACTGTTTTCAATATTGCAGTCAGATGAATAGATAAATGATTCTGTACACATCAGCTTTACAATGTGTGCATGTATATATTATAAACAAGATTAATTACTGCATAAAAAATTCAGCACTTAATCTGTGATAATAGACTTGTCACAGAACAAGCTTTTTTAAAACTCTTTGCTTATTCACATTTGTACAGATCATTTCAGTAGGCAAAGTAAAATATCTTTTTGAGTAGTCCAACACATCTCTAAGTACATAAAATGAACATGGAAGGTGGGCAAGAGATGGCTTAACATGGAAGTCACAATTAACAACAGAGTTCCTAATATTTCTTCTGAAGATCACTGGGTACAGAGTTGTGAAACAGTTCCTTGGCATCACTGGGAAAAGTGCACATTAGAATGGCATCTTCAGGCTTAAAGTGCAACTACCATTTTACTTTACTGTTTCACAGCTGCCATCTTCTATATACTCCTTACATCACAGCAACAAGAGATATTTATTTATTTAAATATTTATTTATTTATTTATTTAAACTTTGGGAGGAGAATTTCAATGCGCAGATATTCCATGTCTTAATAAACTGCTCTCTCATTTTTCTTCGTCAGATTTTTATGAAGAGTCGAATGCACAAAATACGATGTCAAACCACAGACAAAGTAAAAAATCCGGATTACTGAAATCTCTGCTGCTATTCAAAATGATGCATTGCAGACATTCATCTCAGGATGTGCTTAAATTTGAATGGGCAGCATTTAAAAGATGTGATTTTTAAGAAATAGATGTTTTAGAGGATGAGACAAATCTTTCATAATTTTACTTGCTAATGTAAATAAATTCAGATGGGCATATAAAACATGGGCTTTGCTTTGCATATCTTCATTATTCGAGAAGCACTTTTGCATTCGTTGTAATTGTATCTATATTAGTACATTGCATTAGTCTCCAGACGGGATTCGAACACTTCAAATCTGTGTATAATAAAATACAGTAATTGTATTTTATTTTATATTTTGAAAATCTAGCATTTAAGTTAGATTTTAATTAATGTTCTTGTAACATTAATATTGATAATTAACGTTCTGTAATGATATCAAATATTTATTATTATTTTAATATTAGAGTTTATAGCAACCGGCAAAAAAAAGGGGGGGGGGAAACCATTTTCCTCTCTTTGCGTTGTGCTGATCCAGGTAATCCTTTGAATTTTACCAAGTTGCTTAATGTTGAACTCAATTATGGTGTACAGATTAACATAACCTGGGATTCATTAAAACCAGCGCGTGATACGAGTCGAAAAAGACGGTGCAAGTTTACATTTCATTGGTTTGGAATGAACGATTTCAGAGTGAAGATGCTGGCTTTTTAATTCGCATTTCAAGCACCGAAGAGGCATGCAGATGCAACGTTCACCTCCTCTGAAAAAATTTCAAGAGCGTGTCCTGAGCAAATAACTTGACTGCTGTTCTGTTTTGGGATGGTTCGATTTCCTAAATTTCATAAAAGCCAGTCCATACAATTAATACTGGTTACTACTGTGATCTAAAAAAAAAAAAAAAAAAAAATCTGAAGCCAATTTAACGTAATAAATTCAAACCTGACCAGGTTGGTTTTCCTTAGGGAAGAATGACCTAAGGAAAACCAAATGCAGTTTCAGAGATCCGAACAATATCTTCGAAGCTGGAATACGAAAATGACAGGATGCTGGAACGAACGTGTTTTGAAGGAGGGAGAATACATCATAAAGTGAATGCAGTTTTATGTAATAACGTGCATGCAGATTTGTTAAAAACATGCATTTTGTAAATTCACATATACAGTTTGCTTAAGACTACAGTCTGGTCATGGGGAAGAGAGAGGTTCTTTCAGGAAGATGCTATTGTGGAAGCACTTGAAGGGCCACAGTGGCGAAAACAAAGGAAATCACTAGTGTGTCAAAAACATACATCTCAAGGGTATACAATGAGTCGAAGACGAAAGGGGAATGAAACTCGAAAAGGAAAAAATTCTTCAAACAGTCGGTACGCCAAGAACGAGACTTAAAATGCAGAAATTTAAAGCGAATTTTACATCAGAATAGAAGGTTCAGTGTGCAGAAAAATTCAGTTTATTCAAAGAAAGATCCATTTCCAATCGAACTGTAAGGCGGAAGTTGAAGAAGCTAAGATTTGGTATGCGTGTGCTTATACGAAAGCCACTTCTTTCGGCAAAAAAAAAAAAAGATCCTGCTGTAGTGGTGCTGCCAATGCTAGCACTGGACTATGTAAAAAATCATGTGGTCTGACGAGTTTCGATTTGCACTTTTTTGTACCAATAGTTGGTGAAAGTGTAGAGTTGAACGTCATGAAGCCAGACTGTGTGTCCAACACTGAAGCGACTGGAGGTAGTATTTTTTTTTTTTTTTTTTTATGTAAACCCCAAACACGAGAGGTATTAGAACCTATAGTACTTAGTACCGTGCTTGGGTTGGAGGTTGAGAAGACGAAAGAAGATATTTGTTGACATTAGACTTGAACTTCTGTAGACTGTAATTTTCAGGAAATACGTATGAAGGAAGGTTGTCCCAGAAAACGGCAGTTGAATGAATAAACTAGGAAGATGAAAAGTTGGTTCTGTAAGTTTGAAGTTGGATAGTAAATGGATGTTGACTGGTGGCGGCACGTGTTCGGACTGTTTTGAAAGAGAGAGCGGAAATTATAGAAGCCAATTCAGAAGAACAGTGCCCATGGAAGTATCTGTAGAAGAGGCATGCAGCAGAAACAGTACGTCTATGAGGCAGCGAGTGGAGAGACTCTGTTAGAGATGAATCATTAATTAACCTTACTGCCCTCTTCTGAATGGAATCAAGAAGCCCGAGAGAGGTTTTGGGGGCACCACCCCAGATGTGAGAACAATATTCCATGGCAGGGCGGATGTGCGATTTATACAGAGTGAGCAGCTGTTTGGAAGAAAAGTAATGCCAAGAGCGAAAGAGAAAACCAAATTTTTTAGATGCAGAGGAAGCAATATTTGTAATGTGCTTGTGCCAAGAGAGATTAGAAGTCAGGGTAGTCCCCAAAAGAGATATCATTTTGCCTAGAAATCGGAGTGCCACTAAAGATAAGCATAGGAGCAGAAGAATCCGATATAAGACAAGACTGAGTTTTAGAAGGGTTGAAATCAACTAAGTTGTTTTTGCTCCACTGGAGAATTACCTGAAGATCAGCATTTAAGGAATTGGTAGCAGATTTTCGAGAAGTTGAAGCTGATTGAACAGGGAAAGGTTTCTCAACATGGAAAGTGGAATGCAATGTGCTATCATCGGCAAAACTATGGATGGGATTTCCAGTCAATGGAAGAAGGTCATTAATATACAAGAGGAAAAGAGTGGGGGAAAGAACTGAACCTTGGGGGTCACCGGCATTAGTGGAGAAGTTAGAAGACAGAGCCATCTGCTATCATCCTCAGTGAGCGATCAGAGAGAAAACTGGATAACCAATTACTAAAAACAGTTGGAAAACCATAAGATGGAAGCTTGTTTAGAAGACCTTTATGCCAAACACGATCAAAAGTATCAGAGTATAGGGGTATTTTCTTTTGGTACGGACTGGATCTGCTCATACTGTTAGAGGGTCGTGTTACTTCCAATGAATATCTTTCTGTCGTATCGGACCAACTGCATCCTGCAGTGCTTCATTTTTACCTGGATTGCGATGGATTCTTTTAAGAGGAAAACTGAACTATCCACCATGCAAAATTTGTATCTGAATGACTCGAGAATTGTTCCCAAGATTTCCAACATGGCCGCTTAGTTCTCCAGATCTGAATTAAATTGAGAATGTCAGGGATGAGTTTGAAAGGGAAGTTCGGCTTCACAGTTGTCTGCTGAACACAATATAGCAGCTGACAAATATCCTGATGGAAGGATAGTCAGATAAATTTCCTCAGAACCTAGTGGAATCCATGCCGCGACGTGTACGGGCCTGTAAATCTGGCAAAAGGTGGCCCTACTAGATATTGAATAAAGGTTTCTAATTTTTTGAACAGTGAGTGTAGTTAATTTTGATATCTTTGGTAAAACGAATTTGTCTCGTCTTCGTATCATTTTGCTTGCTCTTCTTTTATATGATAAGTAACAGTTCATATTCCAGTGAGCCATCACACATTAATATGAATAGAACGTACCATATTTATTGCGTCGGACACTTTTGAAAGCTCATACAATTATTCACCCAATATACATTTGTAACTCATTCTCCTTCGGCAAGAGTAAAAGGTCGAGTTAAATCAACTGGAAGAGCGCCTAGAACATTGCTGTCTTTGATAGCAGAAAATTAAATTACGGCATTAGTCAATTAACTCCGCTTACAAATAGAATAATATCGATTCCCTGCTTGTGGATTATTTTTAACCATACGTTTGGAAAGCAATGAAATCCACGTAGCTTTCAGCATTGAATACATATTTTAGAGGAAAAAATGTTGATTGACGCTGATTAACGAATTGAGTTCATTAATGGACAAACGAAGGACTTAGTCAAATGTAAAAAAACTTTGCGATAAAAAGGGATTAACATTCGACTTTATTCTCTAGGGTACCGTGCTTTTTAAGACTAAAATGCACATCTCAAATATTATTGTTATTATTAGTTACATGGTGCAAGGAAGCCTGAAGCTTATGCTGCACCAGCCCCCCCCCCCAAAAAAAAAATCCCCGAGTAACCCCGAGAGAGACTCACCAGATATGCCGCAATGAATGTAATATAAATTCAGTTCAAATGAAATATAGGAACAGCGGACTCAGAGAACCGATTCGCAGTGTCCTGCATACCAGTGCTGAAGATGCATATAGTATTTTTGTTGTTGTTCGTGCATTGTAAAATCTTATGATTTTGTTCACTACCATATTTTAATGCTAGCCATCGTGTTTTTCTATACAGTATTCTAATAACTGTTAAGTCTGAATAAAATTATTCATTCCGACAATGAGATGCTAGTCCACGTTGGCGGGATCACAAATTTCGTTTAACTGATCTTCTCCGATCGTATTAATTCAAGGTCAACAAGAATATCATGTTTAAAGGCAGGTGAGATAAACGGTAACAGTTTTAGAAAAATCCTTTAAACATATAAAGGTGAAAAAATAAATTTTATCTGTAATCATTTCTATAGTTATTGGGACACTCACTATTTGTATTTATTTACAAGTACATATATAAATACGAGGATGTTATCCGTCCATAGCCCCAACAAATTGTTTTGATACCTTATTGCTTTCGTTTATTTAATGCAGTTGTTTTCGACCTTTTTTTAATAATGGCACCCTTAAGTAATTTATCGTGGCTTGATAACATTAAGAATTGGACAGGACTGAATACCGAGGGAGCCAGAGAATGCATTGAATCATTGGAGTTAATTATGAGGGCATCATTGGACTCGGGAGAGATTCCTTTGGATTGGAGTGGCATTAAGGCCACACACAATTCGATTGAAATCTGATGGCTGGGGACACCACCACAGTAGACTGAATCCACCTTTTCTCTTGTTTGTGGAACCAATTCTGACATGAATCTTGTGACATTATTTTGTTAGAAGAACCCATTCGCAGATGAATGCACTGCAGCTATGAAGGGATGCGCCTGGTCGGAAACATTTTTTTCATATATCCTGTGGCCAGCGCCGCAAGTTATATTAGGGATTTTCATTCAGAAAAATGGTCAAACCGACCATAAGAATTATTTACAGACACTCATTCGCCGATGTCTTACTGCCATAGTTCTCTCGGCAGAAATACTGAACATAGAGAGAAAAAAAAAATGTTTGTTTGATATCAATAACTCTGGAATTGACTGCTCCCCCGCTCCGTCTGCGCGGTAGCACAGTGGTATCGTCACCGTCCTCATCCCACTGGATGGAAAAGGCCCGGGGTTCGAATCCCGTCGATGACGCGAGGAACTTTTATGGGCTTTTTTTCACTCCGTGGCGAGTTAGTCGGTCTCAGGCATAGATAGCAAGGTTTTTACCCCAGAAACTGGGGTTTCTCGTCCAGAAAAACAGGCAAATCGACCAGAGAACACACGCAATTTACAGACACGATACACATGGGTATATTGTAATAACTTACCGGATAATATAATAGTTTGGTTTGTTCCCCAACTCCCTTCTACCCCTCATAATAACCATATGGAGAATTTGGAGAAAATGTTGCCACAGATCGGAGAATTATCCGTCATTTAAGACTCGAATTGTGGGTCGCAACACTCACTCTCCCATTCGCAATTTTTTTTTTTTTTTTTAATTTTGCTTCAAATTGTAAAGTTGTTTTTTGTTTGTTTATTTCCAGGGAATCTGTTTTATTTCATAAAGTTGTAAGGTTCTGTTGGTTTTGTTATAAAAATTAAAATTTAATTATTAAAACTAAGTGTTATATTTATTTCTTTGTCTAACTCTGTTCATGAATTTGTGCGATGAATGAAATGAATTTTATTGATTGCACAAATTCATTTATCATTTTAGGGGGCCATGTTATCGCAGAGTTTGAGAAGCCCTGGTTTAAGAGATAATTTTCTATATATATTTAAACTCACTTGTTTATCTCTGGATTGATTTAAATAATCTTGCTGCTGATTCGCAAATAAAATTAGTACTCTTTTTGGCAACCTACACACACTTAAAATATATATATATATATATATATATATATAAATAATTTATTTCATTTCATTAAAATTCTTCCTTCTTCATCAACTAATGTTGTCACCAAAATTTAAGTGATTGATTTTAAATTAAAACTGCCCATATCCCCAACTGTTCCTTCATGAAGTTGTCCCAGGATGAATCTTTATTGATTATCTTGTAGTAAGAGACAGTTTAAGATTTCTTTTCCAGAAGCCCTAAAATTAAGAAACTTCCACTGTTTTACACTAAGTATACGGATATATAAATTACATCGAAAAAATCTTTATTATGCACCTTATTAAATACAAAGTTGCGACGTTCCCATATTTTATTACAAATTTATCATTCCCGTTTTCAATTACAAATTTATCATTCATTTGTCATTCCTATATTTCATTACAGATTTAGAATATAAAACATTATCAACAAATTCTGGCTTAGAAAGAGTAGAACTTTTATGGTGCATAGGCAGTAGCTTATTCTTAAAGCCGGGCCTACTTGCAATCATCATTATTTATTTATTATTATTATTTTGTACTGCATTCTTAAAGCCGGGCCTACTTGCAATCATCATTATTTATTTATTATTATTATTTTGTACTGCAAAATAATAATAATAAATAAATAATGATGATTGCAAGTAGGCCCGGCTTTAAGAATATGTCCTTACAGAACGGTGTTATCCTTTTTTTTCCCTTCCTATAATTTAAAATAGTGATTTTATTATGAATTATTAGTAGAATGTTTGAATTAAAACCAATGAAATTGGCTGTGCTAATCTATTTTAACTCTTTTCCTCTCGAAGGCTGTTATGAAGTTTCGCAAATTGATCATTTTAATGATTCATGATTACAATGCGTGTAATTTTGTACAATTGCAATACTATTTTTACAGTACTGCTACAACTACTGTGCTCATCTTCGTAGAAACAGGATTTTGAATAAATTGAATAATAATTTAATAGTAACCTTACCACTGAGGCTCGAAATAGGAAATTTTTCGAAACTGAACGCTCGTTAACAGAACGATATCTTAATTTAATGATCTTGTGTACGTACGATGCGCTTGACGAATCTGAACGGCGTTTCAGATGCTCTCCGGTCCATCCCCGAGTCCTGTTTGAATTTGTTAGTATCTCAGATTACTTTGACTATTAATTTTCCAAGAATAAAAGGAAGGATTTTAGTTGAAGTGTTTTGCATTGTTTTACATAAATTTGAAAAATAAAAGTATCTTAAAAAAAAAACAAAACATTTTTCTTTTAACATCAATTTTAAAAAGAGAAATACATTGCTTGCTAGCAAAGTATGAACGATTAAAAAAAAAAAATAATAATAATAATAACCCTATATTCTTGAAAGAGAAATAACGACCAAAACATGGCGTTGAGAAGGAAACAGTTTTTCCCAATATATCGTATAAGGGAGTGCACTTTCACTTAACGCAGTACTTGGAATCAGCTGATGTACACTGGTTGTTAAAAACCTCCAACTGTTCAAGGCTCCCCGGATGTTTCATCAAAGAGAACAGCGCTGTACGTCATGCGCATGCGTTCGAGATGTTAGACACTATCCACTGAGTTCGTCGTTGTGGAGTGTTGTGTTGTCATTCAGTTGTTTTCGTTTTGTCCCGTTGTGTCATTTCTATTTACGTTTTTACTTTATTTGAAAGAGCGAGTTCTGGAAACGAAACTGCAACTTCTGTTACAGTTCGCCTATTATTGATTTTGTGTTTGATAAATAAGCTTGGTCAAGACATCCAAAGTATGTCAAATGCAGTTTGTGTCCGAATATTATTATTGTTTAATTTTTCAAAAAAAAATTTCACTCTTGAATTTGTATTATAATTGTACGTTGTTTCATTTTACGTTGAGGTAAGGACGCATCACTAAAACATTGTAAAATAGATACTCATATTGCAGGAATGTCTGGATATAACTTTGTAAAATACATACTCATATTGCAGGAATGTCTGGATATAATTTTATAATGAAATCGCGAGAAGATAATAAGAATTTTCAGTTTTTATTCTGAATGCGTCATCGGTCTCACGCAGAAACCTTTTGTGACACTTAGTGAACTCACTCCATAGATTACATGCTATTATGCCCCCGGTGATTGTTTGAAACGGCCTTTTATGCAAGATAACCTTGATGGTTGTTGCAAAAATAAGTGACTGCTCACGTTTAGGTTGCTGATTATCTAGTGTGTAATACCTTGTATAAAACTTGTATTCCATTAAGCATGAACGATACCGGTATTTGGAACCAGAACTATATGTAGGGTGTATTTTTACTATATTATATGCGCCACTGCATTCTCACAGTTCAGAAAGTGTTGCTACGTTTCCCACTTCGATCTGTGCTTCTTCAAGATGTGACTTAGGACTGCGTCATATAAATTGATAGCATGACCCAGATATCGTCGATTTATGATGCTGTTAAGGCTCTTAAGGAAAAGGAAAGGTAAGTTTTTGTAGTCGATTATTGTTTGTGATTTTTTTTTTCAAATAGCATTTTTATTGGCTTACTTTGCGTGAACGTGAATATTCTACAGATCTTGCGCTGAAGGCAAGGTTGGTTATGACCTTCAATTTCAAACTGAATGACACTTTCTGAATGTCACAAAGGATTTATTATTTTTAGAAAATAAATCCGAAATGAGGACTAGAGGCGCATGTAGAAAAGCGATGCCGTGTGATGAATTAAGATACTGTAACATGGAAACGAGTTCTGCTCTTTTATAGAGGCATTAGATGATTTTGTAATTCTTTGAGCTCATGTATAAATGTGTTGTCATATATAAACTTCCAGTGGTCATGTGTGCTGTGCGTTTTCAACCGTCCAAAGATAGAAAACACGGGAACAGGAAGGAAACATTACGCATCGTTTCTTGCTCTGAATATGAACCTCAGTTTTGAGTTATGTGTGAAAGACATCGTGGATATTATCTAATTTGATTAATTATGAAAACTAGAAAATAAAACACAACTCCGCTTAATTATTTGGGCGTTGCAAAGTTTATTGGCTCAAGGTAAAAGGTTCGGGTAAGATTTTCTCGAATAATCGAAACAATATTATTTACATTTATTTACAATAAATTTATTTATTGTAAATAAATAAATAATTTATTTACAATAAATTTATTTATTGTAAATAAATTTATTTACATTAGAGCATGAGTAACAAATTTATTTACATTAGAGCATGAGTAAATTTAAGATACATTTTGGTACATGTATAATATTCCTTTGTTTTCCTTTTTTCAAAAAAAAAAAAAAAAAAGAGAGAGAGTTCGGTTTTTCAGGACCCTTGGTTTGCTTTCCTGCGAATTGTACTGCGTAAATTTCGTAGCATGTTAGCGAGAATGAAATCTGTTTTTCCATATAGTCGAGTAGGCTCAGTAAAATTGACATTTTAGCTCCGATTTCATTTTTGTTTAACAAAAAGACAACTTTCCGTTTTAACGTGATGGAGGAGGCATGTTGACCCAAATTAAAACTCGGAGAAGAATGCTAAAATGAACTATACGTGGCAAAACTGAAGAATTAACTGAAATATAACAGGTGAGCTAGTAAACAGAAAGAAGGGATTGAGATATGTTTTCTGAGAAATTCAAGTGTCTACAGGACATTACAAAATGTAAATAAACAATATCTATAATGGATTCCGCTATTTTTTCTTGTTATCCGACTTAATCTCTCGGTTAATCTTCCGCCCCAATAATCGAGAATCTATTGTAGCCCAAACATTTTTCTGAACTGTTTAACTCAATTTAGAACTCGTTATCAAGTCAGAATTTTTTTTTAATCGAACTGTACTTTTAAAATCCCTTTTCAAAAAAAGCAACGAAAGAAACCCCGATTAAGAAATAATAATAAAAGTTACGCCGACCGGGCCAGCCGGGTGGGTAAAGTGCCTGCCTGGCAACCCAAAGGTCGCGGGTTCGAATCCCGCCTCGGGCTTGGATCAAAGCACTGCAAAAACCTTGGGAGGCCACAGAAGCTGATGGGCCAACAACTACAAAAAAAAAAAAAAAAAAAAGTTGTATTACGCCCATCAGTTGCTTCAATTTTATATAATTTTTTATTTTATAGATTCATTTGACTAAGAAAATTATTCTTATCTTATTTTCCTTCACAGATTAGGCGAACCGCCTAATCTCATCTTTTCTTCAGTCTTTCTCTGTCTCTTTTTCCTTTTGCTCTATATGTATAAGCTAATTTAGGGAATCTATTATCTTCCATTCTTTCTGCGTGTTCTTTCCATCTTTGTCTATATTCAATATTTTTTTTTCATTTATTGTAATGAATTTATTATTATTACAATATATTGAGAAACAGGGTGCTATCTGAATGCAGGTTAATGCAAAATTTGAAATATTCATCTGAAAGGCATACACATGGGTGATTAACTAAGAAAAACTAGAAAATAAAACATAATGCAGAGAATCATCATTCATGACACTATTTCAAATATTATTATTTATTTTTTTCATTTAAGAAAGAAGGTGGGATACAATTAATATTTGGGATTTTTGTTCAGTTCAACTGGGAAAATTTTTAACTTTATCTTAAGTGGCCGGATGGCCTGCTTCCATTTAACTGACATATATAATATTTGATGTACTACATTTTTTGAAATAAGGTTTCGAGTAATAAAATTATTTTTGATTCCCCTTCTTTATCTGTAAATATTTTGATTTTGATCAGATAAAATGTATAGGAAAACTATACATTTTATTTCTGATAAAATTTATAGTGAAAATTATTTCTTGAAAACAACTTGGAAAAATATTAGAACTACATATTTCTCTACATATAACCATAGGGACTCACATCTGGTAAGTATGGGCCTTCACACCCAGGGTCCCGAGCTGGATATCATCATTCTTCTCTTGTTTGGTGACTCTTTCTCAGGGTAATTCAGAAGGTTTTTTTTTTTTTTTTTGGCTGGTGCAGCATAGGCCTCAGGCTTCCTTGCACCATATAGCTAATAATAATAACAATTAAAAATTAATTTACACACACACACAACGTGTGTATCAGCAGGGCAAATTTTTGCTGAGTGCATTTCTGCTAGGGGGGAGAATAAGTTTTAAGTTGTGGGGGGTTGCTAGTATGAACTGTTTGTCCAGTGCACTAAGTTAGCTAAGCATAAAACTGTTATATCAGGGTAGTAAGTTAAGTCCCTGTTGGGAGAAAATTTTGAGAACCCATAATGCAGTGGGTATTTGAGTGGCAGATGTATCCAGGAAAAAAGTCTGTTGGCTGTTTGCTAAGTTATATTGCAACCTGTGGTGTGCCATGGACGTTAGCAGTACTAACTCTGTAACTGTGGTAAATAGCACAAAATGTTTTTGAAAAGGTGAACATCCCCAATTTTGCAGAGATTCACAATCCTTTCTCCTTCATAGTACTGCAAACATGAATGAACAGATATTATTATTATTATTAGTAGTAGTAGTAGTTGCATATGATGCAAGAAAGCAAGCTTATAAAGCATCAGCCAAAAAAAAAAAACACACCCCCCGCACACCTGTCCACCCCTCCAATAATTTTTCTAGTTCTTCCTTAAATTTATTCAAACTGTTCACTTCCATACCACCAGATGGAAGTTTGTTCCACAACCAACCACCCATTGTCTGAAGGCAAACCTTAGCACATCTGTCCTACAAACGTCTTTCCTCAGTTTGAATTTATGCCCTTCATGTGTGGTCTGAGCAAGAGGAAGAATGCCATCTGCATTGAGCTTGCTCAGTCCATTCAGTGCTTTAAACACATTCAGATCACCTTGCAGGTGCTTAGTCTCGAGATGCTGCAGTTTGCAGAACAAGCATCTCTTGCTAAAACCTACTTTTCATTCCCTTATTGCCCTTTTTTGCATCCATTCTAGCAATCTATATCCTTTCTAAAATGAGGCCTCCAGACCTGACCTGTTTGCAGTACTCAAGATGCAACTTAACCTTTATACAACAGGATAGTTAGATCCTTGCCACTGCTAACAAAGTTCCTGTATATCATAGACCAAACCTCATGAACTGTATTGGCTGCATGTCTGCACTGTTCAGAGAATTTCATGCCTGCCTGCACAATTACCCCCAGGTCTTTTTCATTTTCCACTACCCTGAGTGTAATACCACACAATTGATAAGTTACTCTAGGGTTACTGCTACCCATTTGCAGTACCTTTCATTTGTCAATATTAAACTTCAACTGCCAGTTTTCAGCCCATCTGCCTAATTCTTTTAGATCTTGTTTTAGAGATGCTCCAGCCAGATAGTGACTAGAAGGAATCTGAGTAGTGTGTATGCGGGGGCATTGTTGAAACCATATTATGTCAAGGAGCTGGGCGTATTCTTGCCATGTATATGCCATATTATCCAAAAATTTCATTACTTCATACAACACGTTCTCTCGACTTTTTCTTACTACTGAATACATCATAAATAGTCAAACTAATAGAACAAACTTATCTGCAAAAAGGTCAAAACCTCCCAAACACTTCCTCATTCATTTCACAAATATACATGGTTCTCAGTTCCAATCTCAATGATGTCCATTTCCACTTACAGTCTGCCAAGCCCCTCTTACATTTTCTGACAGAATACCAATTATCAGTTGATTCAACCACTGCTCATCTCTGCTGTCCAGTTATTTGCTGTATGATTCCTTTCACTCCAAAAGTGGTACTTGTGTGTATGTCTTCTCTGATATTTCTTGTCAGAGACTCAGTAATTTCGAATCTCCTGTCTTTGATCTTCTCTGGTTTAAATCTCTCCACCCCATTCTGTCAAATTCATCTGTTGTCTCTATTGTTCTCTCAACTCCACTAATTACTTGGAGCACTTTGACTTCCTTTCTTTGAAACTTGAGTTTCTTCAGTCTAACTTTCCTAACAGTGAGGTAATTTTCCTTGCTGATTTTAATGTTCACACCCCAGCTGACTTCGGTCACATGGACCAACTGGTCGAGATGCTGAGGCTTTTGCGATTACTAATGACCTTGCTCAGATTGTTCATTTACCTACCAAAATATCTGACAATCCTAACGATACAGCCAGCCCTGATCTTTTTCTCACAAATAGCCCATCACAGTCAAGGTGAATGGGCTCTGGGTGCCTCTTATCACAATTTAGTGATTGTCTCTTTTCCAATGGAGCATTTCTGTTGTGACCATTCTCAACTTCATGTTGTTTGGCATTACAAGGATGTAAAATGGAGTGATCTCCAAGATTTCTGTTCTCCTTTTCCTTGATTGGATTACTGTTTTAAGTCTTTTGATGCCAGTGTTTGCTGAAATTGTGTCAGTGAAATTATTGGTGTAGGGATGAAATCCTTTAATCCACATTCTCCACCTTAAAACCTTGTTCTTTATCTAAACCATGGTTTTCCAATAAATGTGCTAAGATTATTCAAGATAAGAATGTTGTATATTGCAATTAGCTTGCATTCAAATCTCAAGGTTTATTTTCTACCTACACTACAGCTTGCAACAATTGTAAAGCAAGTTATCAGTCCAAACTATATTTTGAGCAGGTATCCTTAGCTAATGGCAAAGCTGAATTACTATGGCCCACTTTTCTTCTGAGTCTTGTATTGATGATCTTGATAAACTATCTATATTTCCTAGTACACTCCATTCAATGGCTTCTGTGGTCTTCCATCAAAAGGATGTGAGAAGAATTTTGAACAGTTTTATGTAAAGAAAGTGCCAAATCCCAATAATATTTCTCAATTTGTTCTCAAAACCTGTGTTCTTTACCTTACTCCTATTCTGTGTCACCTTTTTACACTTTCTTATTACACTAGTTGTTTTCCTTCTGCTTGGAAATTTGTTCATATCCAGCCAGTTCCTAAAAAGATTGCCCAATCCATCCCACCCAATATCATTCCATTGCACTTACTTCTACTCTTTCTGAACTAATGGAGAAATCCATTAACCACCAACTCCTAAACTATCTAGAAACCTAACATCTGATCAATGATTTCCAGTGTGGATTCCATCAGTATATCATCAGTGTCGATCTATTGGTGATATACTGGCTTAATGTACCCATCTTTGGAAAAATTCAATGGAAAAGTTTGATGAAACTCAAGCAGTTAGCCTTTGACATTTCAAAGGCTTTTGATCGTATTTGGCATAAAGGTCTTCTAAATAAGCTTTCATTGTATGGTTTGCCAACTGTTTTTTTATAATTGGGTATTCAGTTTTCTCTCTGACCCCTCACTGCAACACCATCACTGAGTTAGTGATGGTAGACAGCTCTCTGTTTTCTAACTTCACCATTAATGCTGGTGTTCTGTTGAATATCCAGTACCAGTTCCCTAAAAGATGATCTCCAGATAATTCTCCAGTTGGGCAAAGATAACTTAGTTAATTTCAAGTCGTCTAAAACTCAGTCCTGTCTTATATCTCCCAAAAAAGGAATCTTCTGCTCTTGTGCTTGTCTTTGATGACACTCAGATTTCTAGACAAGATCACATATCTTTATTAGGGACTACCCTGACTTCTAATCTCTCTCTTGGCATAAGCACATTGCAAATATTGGTTCCTCTGCATCCAAAAAAGTCAGTTTTTCTCTTTTGTTCTCGGCATTACTTTTCTTCTAAACAACTACTCACTCTGTACAAATCTCAAATCTGCCCTACCATGGAATATCGTGCCCACATCTTGGGTGGTGTCCTCATAACTTCTCTTTGGCTTCTAGATCCAGTTCAAAAGAGGGCAGTTAGGTTAATTAATGATCCATCTTCTACAAAGTCACTCCACTCTCTTTCTCATTGACATTCTGTTTTTGCTGCATGCCTTTTCTATAGATACTTTCATACTGTTCTTCTGAGTTCTCTCCTATGATTCCCACTCTTCTTCTGAACCAGTCTAAAACACATGCCACAACCTGTCAACATCTTTTTACTGTCCGACTTCCAACTCACAGAACCAACTTTTCTTCCTCTTTTATTCCTTCAACGTCAGTTTTTGGGAACAACCTCCCTTCACACATATTTCCTGAAAAATTGTGATTTTCAGAAATATAAGTCTAATGTCAATAAGAATCTTCTTTCATCATCTCAACCTTCAAACCATGTACACTATTAAGTACTATAGGTTCTAATACCATTCATGTTTGGAGTTTTCATAAAAAAAATACATAGAATAAAATAATATTCTCACAAAGAGTTCAGCAGCATAGGTCTGGTATCTGCTGAAGCACTTTGGTTTTGATGTATTGTACATTTCTCTTTTCCAGATGTCTGGATAAGAATATTTTTACAACTTTTTAATGCTTCGAGTTTAATTTTATAAAACTATCCTGGTCCAATTCAACCTCTGACTAAAACAGTTACAGTGAAGATGTTAACACCTTTCCAGTGGCAATTATATCTGGAATAATAACAATTTTTATTAAATTAAAATTAATTTACTTATTATTTTTTTCAATATTTACCATAAGATTTTTGTTGATTCTATCTCCTTTTTTTATCCTGTTTAGCAATAATGACAATTCAAGTGAACAAGATATTGAGGTAAGATTTTTCAATAAATATTCTAAATTGACTATTCACCTCTGTGGCCTATTTGATGCTAAAATAGTTAACATTCTAAAATGGCAAAGGCCTGTCAAAACTTGTATTAAACCATACAGGGTTGTCAAACCACATTGGCACTGATAAACAGTTTTTCATCTCTCACATTGCCAGACTCTGAATGCCTGTTTTAGTGGCCACCATTTCTAGCCACTGAAACAGGCATTCAGAGGATATTACACCTTGTCAGATGAAGATATCAATGCATAGATACATGAATGACTCAAAGACCAGCCTAAAGGATTCTTCCCTTAAAGAATACACCATTAGTTCAGTGTTAGAGAAGTGTATAAAATGTAATGGGGACTTTATTAAAAGTGTAAATATTTGACTTACTTATTTGTGATTAAAAGTACGGGTAAGATACAGATTAAAAGTAAAAAATATATAACTTTTGCAGTTTTCATTTTATACTTCACCCAAGAGAAGTGCTATTTATTTGTAGTGCTAGGGAAGTTGGTAATAATTTACTCTGAGAGAGAGATCAGTATACCATATAAAAATACTTGTCTTTTTTCTTGTGAAAATGTGAGTAGCCTATTCTGCAAAAAATGGATGAAAATTCTTCTGATATAATTTATTTTACCTCAAGTAGGAGAGAGCTCTTCAAAGCATATTTTTTCTTAATACTAAAAAAGTACAGGATATTCATAAAATATTACTGACTGAATGCACAGATTAACATCTGTGCATACATACAAGAACAAACAACTGTGGGTTGCACTCGTACTGTGAACTTTTTTCAGCCTTCCCATATCATGCAGACTACAGTAGCACTAATAGCAGATAGTATTTCATCTGCAGACCACAAGGATAATAACAACGGTGATTTTACCATAAGGGTTTTCATCCATTAACGATAACACCAATGCCAGCTTTGATATGCCATCAAGACATGTTGCTGACACTGAGAGCATTAGGTTTTCATTGTGTACACTGTCAAACTACGTTGGCACTGATAAGTGGTTTGCATCCCTCGCATTGCCAATCTATGATTGGTTCACAGCAACTTATAGCTTATGTACAAAGAGCTTGGGGTCTGTGCTGTTTTAAAATTTATTTGCAAAAAATTTCATCAAAAACAATGTTTTTTTCAAAAATTGTTTTTGGTTAAACAGTTACAATCCAGGTACCATCAGAAGTTAGCACTGGTTTTGCAGAATTTGTTTTTGACTATTGGTAAGGTGAGCTTTATTTGCTAACTATTTCTAAATAATGAAGCACTGAACAAGGCCAAAGAACATTATTTCATAAGATTAATAAATATACAAATAATTCATCTTTTAATTTATAAAAAATAAGTCATCCATGGAATAAAATTATACTTTTTGCTAACTTTTCTTGTAATGTACAAATGATAATTTTGTTATTTTTATAAGATAGAGCTCTCAAAAACATGCATTTCATAGGAAAATTAATTGAGAAAATTGATACTAATGATGTGCATACAGTTAATAAAATTTCTCAAAAAAAACAAAAAAAAAAAACACTATTTTTTTGGGTTGATATATAGAATTTTCCCTGTTATATTTAAAAAATTTAGCATCAAAGATTTTTAAAATAAATCTTTGGGCTTAACAGTGCACAAGCATTAATAGAATTATTAATGCTTGTGCACTATTATTAATATTTAGCAAGCAAATGTTGATAAACAATTGCTTGCTAAATAGGCTTAAAGTAATGAGATTAATGAGTTCTTGATTATTATAAAACCAGATAGTTCACAATTTTTAATTATTTGACAAATAACTCAACTTTCTTTTAATCTGTTTTTTTTTTTTTTTTTTTTTTTAATAAAAGGTGTGTTAATATAGTATCTATGCACAACCCAATATTTCAAGACAAGACACCATATATTTTAAGATTTTACCAATAAAATTTATAAATGAACATCTCTTATTTAATTTTTTCTTTTGATCAGATGACTATCATTTTTATCCATCCTTTTTCTGGGGGTGCCTCCGTAACCAGGTGGGCAGGAGCAGCAGTGTGTAGCACATGCTTCTTGATTAGACTGGGGTTCGAGCCTGTGACCACCAAATACGGAGGATGCAGAAAGGTTAGGGAATTACCACCACATATCCCCGGAGCAATATGGCCTTGGTTGCTAATGCTCCTAAAAACCAAATAATAAAACATCCTTTTCTATTTTCATTGTTTCTATTAATGATGCCATCTATTTAGCATTACTTATACATTCTTAAATATGATGCTCCCCAGCTGTAATGGTATCGTAGGCATCATAGAATTCAAGTGTAATGCTGCTGTTGAAATGTCTCCCTTCCTCCACTCATTAAAATAATGTGCTGTATTTTATATAATGTTCATTTCATAATGCTACTATAATGTTCTGTACTTTGTTATTTGATTCTTTAATTCAACTTATTTTACTGATGTGTTATAAACTTAAATATAATATGTTTACCTATATAAGTATGTCTCTCCAGCATTTTCTGCGGTTACTGGTAATATTTCTCTCCTTCTACAATAAAACTAAGCAGTGGTGTTAGGTATTATGTCTCTTTTATACCATAGCAGTCATTATAAAGCAAGTGTCGGCAGATCCTCTAACATCTGTACTATAACTGGGGAGCTATAGATAGATTATCACTGTACATTAGATTATCTCAGTTTTCTGAAATAGACATACTAGACCAGGAAGAATTTCGTAATAATGTGTACACACATATATATATTTTTTTTTTATGAGTATGTTAATGTTATTATGTTTGGAACAATGTTACGGTTCAACATAATTCATTTGATCATTATGATATTATTCTTTATAGTTTGCAACTAGAAATATCAAACTGATGTTAGAGATTATTTTCAGCTGCTGTGTTTTAAAACTTTCTTCAAATGTGGATTTTGTTAATTACATTAACTTCTCTTTTTCTTTTTTTTTACTTTTTTTATGAATGCTTCATCTTTCTCTGTTTTATCTTGTTTTATGGTATTTTGGATAATTATATTTCTGTGTATATGTATTTCATATATTGATGATATTCTTTCATATTAAGTTGGGCTTTCACTGAGATTTAAAATACATACACATTTCTAAATTAGAAAAGTGCCCTTTGTAATAAAATTGCATTTTAAAATTTATTTACTTTTGATTATATAATTAAAAATTTGATATAATTTTGATTGAATATAATTAAAAAACAGAGAGCAGAGTTGGAGAAATAATAAAGAAAATTAACTTTTGGCAGAAAAATTGTCACATTACCAGTGAACTTTCAAGAAGAATCAAATTAATAAAATTTTGCAATTTTTAACGCTTTCAGATTTGATAACTCAACTACTTTTGATGGCCTCCATAGCCAAGTAGTCAGGAGCAGGAGTGCAATAGCACACACACTCTTTGAGTAGACTGGGGTTCAAGCCCAATATGGTCAACTGCTAAATATGGTCAATCTGCCAACCTGCAGTAGACCAGCATAGTGGATTATGGTCCTTCCCCTCAGCATGACTTGTTGAGGAGGCCTTCATCCTGCAGTGGATTGACAATGGCTGCAGTTTATTTATTTTTATTTATAATTAAAAAAGTAAATTTATTTACTTTTTAATTATATTCAGAATTATTGAATTATTTTAAAATATTTTTTTAAGGCAAAACAATGTGTAATATGAGTTCAGAATTCAATTTGCAAATTTGAGGTTGGAGTAGTGCTTATTTATAAGCATGTAAATTACTAATTTCTGAAGATATGGTTTTTCTGGTATGCACATTTTTAGAACTACCACTATAGAAATATTTCTGAAATTCATTTATGTTTTTGAAGATAGAAACTCTTATTCACTTCAAAAAAATATAAAACTGTTCTAGATTTTTACAAGAATGTTTAAAAAGGATATTCTGATTGAAATATACAAAAGAGACCATTTGTGTCTCTTTTTATTTTTATTTCTTTATTTTTCTAAGCTCCAAGTAGGCATTATAATTTGGGTGTCTGCAGGTCCCCTGACATCCACGCTCTAACCTGGCAGTACTGTATATAAATTATCTCAGATTTCTGATATTGCCATATACTAAACTAGGAGTAATTACATAATAATGTGTGTCACTGACTTTGTCTACAGTTTTTTTTTAATTATTATTATTATTTAAATATTTTTGCTTGGAAAATTTGGCAAAATGCATATAAACTTGCTTTTACACATGTGAAATCGATTGATCTAGTTTCCTTAGTTTCATTTCCCCTGACCTTGAATGTGCATGTGTGCTTGTTGATAACCAAGACTTTGGAAATATTCTTTATCATTTTCCTGCTCAGTCTCACTTCCTGCTTTGAACATGTTTCCATCTTGGCATTACAGTTTTGTAAAGTAAGACATTAAAAATTTCAAACCTCATTTTTCTTTCAATAGCACTGAAATTTTTATTTTGTGCATTTTAAATGTTTTGGAATTTAATGTAAATTGCTTATTCTTAGCCACTGTAAATTCTATGAAAACAAATTGTTCTAAACAAGAAAATTAGCAGAATTAATTAATGTTGCAGTTTAATTTTCCTATCCTTTTGTATTTTTTATGGAGTTAAGTTTTTTGTTTTCCTTTGCAATCATAGAATTCATTTGCATAAATTTTCTTTATCTATGAGTATATGAATTTGTACTTTTGGATTCCATTGAAAAACAATACATTTGTAATTAAAATTTTTTTTGCAATGCATTGTTAAGCAGATTTACCATAATTTTTAATTTGGATTGATCTTTTTATTTAAGATTTACTGAATGCTTAACAGCCGTTTTTAAATATACTGTATATATATATATATATATATATATATATATTTTTTTTTTTAAACCTTTCAATGCTCATTTTAAGTTTAGCATTCAGTAGCAATATTGTCTTTCCCTTTCCCTCTTTTCTGGAAAATGCTGTGATTTATTGCTAAATCTTTTATTATTATTATTACTGCTCTTATATTATTTTTCCCTGACTGGGGGTTCCGCCTTATGACGGGTATTACTACCAAGTACACAAGGTGGTTGTTGTTATGTCTGGTGTTACTGTAGAGGAACTCTTGTTATGTCTGGTGTTGGTCGAGGAACTATCTAACTATCCTACAGGTGTTCAGAATTGCGACTTTCTGGAGTTCCTTGTAGGTGTTCGCTGGGAGACCTATTGCTGCTAGGCTGTTATGTAGGGTCTTTGGCACCATACCTGTGGTTGACACAATGATTGGGATGGTCGTTACTTGTTGCATATGCCACATCTCTTTGATCTCCTGTCTTAGGTTCGCGTACTTCCTGATTTTTTCCCTATGGGTTTTCTGCAGGTTGCCAGTGTTGGGTACTGCTATGTCAATCAGATAGGTAGCCTTTTCCTTCTTGTCCACAAGGGTTATGTCCAGTCTGTTGTGCGGGATTGTCCTATCCGTTATTATGACGCGGTTCTAGTACAGCTTGTGGGTTTGGGTCTCTAGTACTGCCTGGGGTTCGTACTTGTAGTATGGTACACTTTCTTCGATCAACTGGTATTTCCTTGTTAGCTTCTGATGTATTATCCTGGCTACCTGATCGTGTCTATGAGTGTACTCAGTCTGGGTGATCACCTTGCATCCCGCAGTGATGTGTTGGATTGTTTCTGAGGCCAGGTGGCATTGTTGACATGTGTCATCTGATATTCCGGGCTCCTTTGCGATGTATTTTCTATAGTTCCTGGTTGATTACCCGGTCTTGGATGGCGAGCATGAATCCTTCAGTCTCAGGGAAGAGCGTCCCGCTCGTGAGCCATGCATTGGAAGCAGTTTTATCTATGTGATCTTGATGGAGATCATTGTAGTGTCTACCATGGAGTGTCTTCTCTACCCATCTTTCTAGTTTCGTTTGTACCTCCTGGATAGGGGTGGACTCCTCGCTTAGGTTGAGTGGGGTATACCACTTATCTTCCTTATGGCCTGATGGAGTGCTGCTCTGTGCTTCTGGAAGTAATCCTTCAGATTAACTATCACTATCTTCTGTTGCTCAATGAGGTCTATCAGACCCCTTCCTCCTTCCCGGGCAATTGTTAGTCTCTTCACGACTGATTTCGGGTGGTGTTGGAGGCTCTTGGTCATCATTGTCCTTGTCTTTCTCATGATATCCTCCAGCTCGGTGTTAGTCCAATCTATGACCCTGAAAGAGTATGTTAGCACTGGGACTGCATAGGTGTTTATGGCTTTAACTGTGTTCCCTCCGTTCAGCTTTGTTTTCAACAGGTTTCTGAGTCTCTGATGATATTTTTTGGTCAAGCAGGCCTTAATTTCCTTGTGCTGTAACTGCTGAGCCTGCATCGTCCCCAAGTATTTGTAGGCCTCTCCCTCTGCCATAGCTTCGATCTCTTTACCACTTTGCAGCTGGTAGTTTCGGTTGACTAATTTTCCCTGGCACAATCTGTGGGTCTTGCATTCGTCTAGACCAAATTCCATCTTAATATCATTGCTAAATTCTTCGGTGATCTGGAGTAGTTGCTGAAGGTGCTTCTCGGTTCCCGTGTAGAGCTTGATGTCATCCATGTACATCAGGTGGGTGAGGGTGTACAGGTTCTTCCTTCTTTGAGGTTATATCCATACTTGCTACTGTTGAGCATGGTAGATTGTGGGTTAATTGCTAGACAGAACCACAACAGACTCAGGGCATCTCCCTGAAAGATTCCTCTCCTGATGGGGATTGGCCTGGTTGTGATGTTAATTATTATTATTATGCATTGATTTCATTGTACTGGCTCTTAAATTTCTTTTGAATCAGTTTTCAATTTAACATATTTTTGCTGTTAGGGTCATTTTCAGTCACTATCCCATAATCTTCTAGATATACAGGATATTTTTTTTTTCTTTTGTTAGTTGTTGGCGCATCAGCTTCTATGGCCATAATGCACCTCCCAAAGTTTTTGCTTTTTACTCTGATCCAAGCCTGAGGTGGGATTCGAACCCCGCGACCTTTGGATTGTCAGGCAGGCACTTTACCCACCTGGCTAGCCCGGTCAGCACAGGATAATTGTAGAAGATTTGTCATATGAAAAGAAAACAAATGATATGATAACAAAGAGAAACACACCTCATTTTGTTCTTTGTTTATTTGAAATTGTGTTAGTATCCGATAGAGATACTCCTATAGGAAAAACAGATATTGAATTTCACAATTGCAGAGAAAGTACAAAATCCGAGTTAGTTTTCTCAAATCAAAGCAACACGTGTTTTGGCACCACTAAAGTTAATGTCTTCTGGGCATTGAATTTACTAAATCTTTAAAAACTTTTCTTTGTTAGAGAAAAGGCCTTGAGCATTGGGAAACATGAAACAAGGATTTCTTTTTGATAGCCAATTAATTACAAGAATTAAATACAATTTGAATTAGTAATAAAATGAGAGAAATTTACCTCTATATTGTGTGCAAAACGCTTCAAAGCAACACTCTCCAAAATTAAAATGAATATAAAGCTAGTTTAAATGAATTCTTGCACCCAACCCAAAGAAACATTAATGATCCATCACATCCGGAATCAGGGTAATGGAGCTCCAACCCAGCCCCAAAAACACATCAAACCACCAACAAATAACTATGAGCGAAACAATTAATAAAACTGTGTAAAATGATATAAAAATTTAAAATTTACTTTCCTTCCTTAAACTGACAGGGCTTTTTGACATGAGTCATGCTTACAGGATAGAAATGTGAAATGGAATCTCTTGGTGCATGCATATAAAGAACCACGAATCTGAGATAGGATAGGGGCAACAGACATTAATAGAATTTTGGTGTAGTTTAATTTTGAGAGTCTCCACAATTAGTAACTTCATGTAACGAAGTTACTAAGTACATTGAATAAAAAGGTGTTACCTTCATTAACAGTATGAAAAGCTAATTCCGAAGCAGAAGAACGGGGGTACCTCCGTAGCCAGGTGGGAAGGAGCAGCAGTGCGTAGCACACGCTTCTTGATTAGACCGGGGTTCGAGCCCGTCACCACCAAATACGGAGGATGCGGAAAGGTCAGGGAATGACCACCGCATATCCCGGAGCAATATGGCCTTAGTTGCTAATGCTCCTAAAAACCAAATAACAGCTAAGAGAAGAACGGGAAGCATGGACAGATGCCGAATGTTGCTTAAACCTCAAATCAGGCGTATAACATGTGGAGCCTTGCTAAGATTAATTGCAATCTTTGCAAGATATGTTGTAAACCAAATCGTTTATTTGGAATGCAAAGGTGGATTGAACTGAGCAATTGTTAGAATTTTATGAAGTTTTCTTGTGGGCCTGGCTACAATTTTGAATTCTGTATCTTTAAAAGGTCTGTTTATAATTGTTTATACCACTGTTCAATACAATATATGGAAAGGAAATGAAGCATTTTTTGGTGTTGCTATTATTGGTGGGTGTGATTTTTAGTAACCTGTTTTCTGCTTTTGTTCTAAGTTGGTTTATTGTAGCTAGAGGGCAATCTCTATTTAGAAATATATTAATATTTGTAACTTGGAATTTAAAATCATGGATTTGTAAAATTTTTGTATTTGTAAGAAACTGATTTAAAATGATAGACCTTTTATACATTGATTCAAAGAAAGTGCATCACCTAGGTATTTCACATTTCTAACCCTTTTTCGCAATGGTATATTTCATTAATGACTAGCATCACAAATAGAAATATAAACAAAAGATATTTATTAATAGCTAAGGCAAAGCTAAGTAATATTTGATAGGTGCTCCCAAAATATTCCAAAATGAGCATTTGCAACCTTTATATAACAGTTTTGGTAAACACGACAATTATGGCTGAAATGTTATCAGAAGCCCTCAGTTTGCTTCAGTTTATCATTTTAAATGTAAAACAAAATGAAAAGTTCACCAGGTGCAAACTAATATTTAATTGAACCGCCTCTGACCTTGATGACAGCAGCACACTGTCGAGGCATTGACAGGATCAATTTCTGAAGATAATCAACTGATAGTTCATGGTTCCAAACACGAATTATGGCTTCCTGAAGTTCACGAAGGGTCTTTGGTTTCTTTCTGGCAAATGCAGATTCCACATGATGCCAACAGGATTCGGATCCGGGCTGTTTCTTGGCCAGCTAAGAGTTGTAATGGACCGTTCTTCCAACCATGTTTTCACCTGTAACAAATGTAAACACATTACTGTTGCATCTCTAATGCAGTAATAAAGCTAAAGTTAACTACAGAAGTGCATACTTACACTTTTTTGCCCGATGACAAGGAGCAGAGTCATCTTGAAAGATGCATTGGAAGCAGTTACTTGGCAGGTTGAAATGGTCTTTAATGGTTGGCAGCAATTTGCCTTCCAAAAAATAGCCAGGTATCCATTGGCATTTACTGAACCTTTTATAAACTGCAGGTGACCTACTCCGCGATACGAAATGCACCCCCATATCATTTGGCTGGTAGGGAATTTCACTGTAGACACCATACAGTCTGGTTGGTATTCTTCACCACGTCTGCGGCAAATCATTTGTCTCACATCAGAGCCATGCAGGTTGAATTTCTTCTCATCCGAGAAAATAACTGATTTCCACTGCCCAGGGGGTCCATTTGACATGCTTGTTACACCAAATTAATTGGGCCCTTTTCATTTTTTGTGTGAGGATGGGCTTCTTCTTAGAACGACGAGCTATAAGTACATTTTTGAAGAGGCGTCTGACTGTTACTGCACTTCCTACCACTCCTGTATGTTCTCCCATTCTCTTTTCAGCTCAGACGAAGAGGCTTTATGCTTTTTAAGGCATAAGTGCTTTAAAACGCGGTCCTTTTGGCATAGAGACTCATCTGCATCTGGTTCCTTTTTTCCTATCAGCAGAACCAGTATTCTTGAGTTTGGAAAGAAATCTACTCACTGTCGACTGATTACAAGACACTCTATAAGCAATATGACAGGAAGAACATCCTTCCTCACGTAAAGCAACAATAGCACTCTTTCTTCGTGGTGTCAACTGCACGTAACTCGCTATCCTGATACAAGCAAGGAATGACTGCAACACTTGCAGAGCATGCTTATATAGCTGAAAGTAACAGCTGATGCAATATTATGTCATCACCTACGTGTGTCAATGTTATTTGATGCAATCTGTAAGAAATATTGCCATATACTTACATTATTCAGACGACGATTACAATTTTAAGGGGTGATGCACTTTCTTTGAACATCAGTATAGGTAAAAGGATGATACCTGCTATAATGTATGAACATACCGGTATTTGTGGGTTTCCTGTATATGTTAAACTGAACCTTACTCGTATCACGAGTGAGTATAAAGTTTAAACAATTTAATGATTTTATTTCATTGTCTTCTCTTTCTAATATGAAATTCAGTCTAGGATGCATGTTATTAAAGGATGTAAATAAGAATACAAATAAAATTTTTATTCTTATTTTTGCTGAGCACTGTTGGCATGAGAAGTAAAACTCTGACCCCCCCCCCCCACCATGCTGTTGAGATAATTGACTTCTCTTGACATCTGCCAGTACTCATAGCTTGAAACACTTCATATTTCCACTGCAACTTCCAACATGAATCATTGTCTTGACTTCTGCTAGCACTTGCATCTTGAAACTCTTCATATTTCCACAACAGATCCCATTATGAATCATAAATAAAGGGGCTACACATTCATCCACTTATGAAGTTTGTAATATATATTGTCTTGCATCACTCAAGTCTGACCTTTGTGCGTGCATGTGCGTGTTGATGCTATCATGCCCAGCCATACCTTTGATATGATATGATATCCAAGTTTCACTCAAGCCTTCTGCTGTTTAAGTTTCTGTATTCTGCTCATCTGTTCACTTTTCTGAGTTGAAAAGCAAAGGGACTCTGCTTTGAAAGCTACTTGGATATTTTATTTATATTTTAATGCTTTTATTTTGATACTTTTACTTACTAAAAACTTGCTAAAATCAGTAAAAGCAATAAAATAAACGCTGTTTCTTTTATTTTTAATGTTTTTACTAATTGTATCAAGTTTTAATTTCCCAATTCAGCCGGTTTTCATAGGAAATCCTTTGTGTAAGACCTTTTGTTTTTAATGAAAAGTACTAGTCTCATGTACTGGTCTCTTATGCTTGAACTTTCTGTTACCACAAATGAATTGCAAAACTCAGAGGTAAGAATCATTTTTCAACAAGGTGGTACACTATTTCATTACAAGCTGCTAGTGAGAGATTGTCTATTTAAAAACTATTAGCTTTCTTACATTAACAAATCTATAGTGGCTTTAATGTCAGTACAACTGATGACATGGGGTGTCAAAACCCCCAAGTAGCTGTTATTATCAGAAAAATTTAAACAAGTACTTTGAAAAGTGCAATGTGGGGTGGAAGATAATAAAAAAGAACAACAGAGATTATTGAAGTTGGAGGATGTAGAGATTCCATTGTTTGGTTGCTGAATAAAATCATATGGTACTAGATATGATTTTTGTTGTGTAACTGTGCATTAGCAGGCTGTTTTGCCTTGGGCCTAGAGTCTAAAATGGTTCACAGGGAAGTTTTGTGACTGGAAGAAGTCTTCAAAATCTCTCTAATTTTTGTTTCAGCTTAGATTGAGGGGAGTGCCTTTTCAGGTTCCTCCAGTCTGCAATAGAAAAAGGCTGGTCAGTTGAACCACATGGGAGGTTGAACTGACCAGCCATTTTCTCCTGAAACTAATAAATTACTCAGTTCACCTGTATCTTCATTGTAGTGAAGCACTATGTCCACTTCTAGGATAAAATCAAAATCCAAACTAAGTAAAAAGGACAATAAGAACAATTTATTTATGAGGTGTGATGAAAAAGTTCAGGCACCGAATTAATATTGCAAAGTGACAGAGCTTAAAGGCTGTTTGAACGGATCTCATTTTAGGCCTCCTTAACACTGTATGCACAGATTTCTGTGCTTCTACAACTTCTGGAAATATTGTTGATAGGCTTTCTTTCAAATTGCTGATAGTTCCTGTGTCACATTCTAAATAATTTCCTCAGTTGTTAGAAACTTGTGACCTTTCAATGCTTTAAGCTTGAGGGGAGAAAAAAAAAATAAAGGAGTGAAATACATTGACTGTGGTGGATGAGACCACAGTGATGGGGTGCTTCAAACGAATTCCTGAATAGAAAGCACAGAGTTAGCAGGGACATTGTTGTGATGCAAGTGCCACTTCTGGCCATTTTCTTTGAACAGCATCGCACAATCACCATAACTGTTTTTCAGTATTCCTGGTTGACTGTGCAGAACAAATTCATAACGAACACTGTCCTATTAGTCAAACAATACAATGATCTTCACATTTGATCATGATTGTCTTGCTTCTTTGGGCTTTGGAGAAAACTTGAGTCCTTCATTGAGAGAACTTGGCCTTGGTTCCCGAGTCATAGCCAGATGCCCATGTTCCTCACCAATGATGCTGGAAGGAACAAAGTATGAGTCTGTAGTGGCATATTGACAAAGATCTTGACATGTGAGAACTTGCTGCTCTCTGTAATCATTGATTAGAATGCAAGGCACAAACTTGGCTGAAATGCATTGCATTCCCAGATGTGTTAAAATTGATTGATATGTTCTGTAAGAAATACCAATTTCATTAGAAATTTCATGGATAGTTAAAAGCTTATCACTCTTGATGAGATCATGAACAATTAAATCATTGGTTTATGAAGTCTAGGTCTTAGACAGTTTTTAAATTATTTTCAGTGGGACTAACTGATATGGTTAACAGATGTTGGTTGCAAATACTAAATGGGATGTGTTCAGGGAAGTAATTATAGAAGCTACTAATGTTTTTATACCAACTAAGAGATTATGATTCAAGGTTTATACCTAAATGAATGTCAGATTAATTAATGAGACTAGTGACGGAAAAGAAGAATGCATGCCATGATTTTAAATTATAGGGGATACAGAAGCGTGTAATAAGTATAAGACAGTCTGCAATCAAGCTAAATAAAGGAGTTAGGTATGCTAGAGAAGATTATGAGAAGTCATTGGCTAAGAATGCAAAGAAAAGTAGCAAAGAATTCTTTGCTTTTGTTAACACTAGAAGAAAAGGGATGAACCATGTTGATCTACTGGTTATGAATGCATGACTGTTGATGATGCTGTACAGGTTCTTGACAAACTGAATAAATATTTTGCAGCTACATTCACACACATGAAGACATTTTCATAGACCAAATTAGCAGACATCCATCTATAGATGTCTGCTAACTCGGTCTATAAAAATAAATACCGATTTCGAAGTTTCTAAATTCTGATTGGAAGTTAAATTATTTTATAATAACTGATAGGAAAATGAAAGAGAAATTGAAGCTAAAAGTAAATAAAGCACCTGGGGCAGGCTGATGAAATCTGTCGAGTTATAATAAAGGAAGCAGCAAAAGAGTTAAGCAAACCTGAATCCAAAAATGCTCTCATTTTTGGATTCAGGGAAGGTCCCTAGATACTGGAGATGTGCAACTATATCTCCTATTCACAAAGGGCAAAGTTAGTAAATATAGACCTGTATGCTTGATTTCTGTGCCAGGGAAAATAATGCAGTCAGTGGTTAAAGAGGTAATGCAACATTATCTTGACAGGAACATTTATATGGCAATCACAGTGTGGTTTTGTCAAAGGGAAACCTTGCTGACCAATTTAGTTAGCTACTGTGAGGAACTAGATGGAAAAAAGGTGCGTGGGCCAAGCATGCACAGTAGATAGTTTTATGTGAAACATCCTTGGAGGCACCTACAAGGGATTTATGATAACTAAAGTAAGAGACGTTTGATTGTAGCTGTTTGTTGAATAGTATGATTGCAACAGTACAAGTATTTGTCATATGACTATAACAATACAAATATTTGTCAACAATTTTGTTATGTTACGTCACTCCTGTGATGCATTTTTTGTGATCGATCAGATTTACTCGGTTGTAGGTGCCCCCAGGGATGTTTCACATCAAAAATAATCTGACATTGCATTACTTAGATTTTATTAAAGCTTTAATACTGTTCCACATGAATAATTGCTGTACAAATTGGAGCATTAGGGGCAAGTCACTTTTGTGGATAAAAGAATGGTTGGATGTCAGGAGACAGAGTGGTTAATAGTATTTCTCTTTGTAGTTTAATGTTATTTGTGGGAATCCCTCAGGATTTGGTGTTGGGTTCCTTACTGTTTTCAGTATTTGTTAATGATATTGATGAAGGCATGTCAAGCATAATATCTTCAATTTGGTTTGTTTGTTTGTTTGTTATTTGGTTTTTAGGAGCATTAGCAACTAAGGCCATATTGCTCTGGGATATGTGGTGGTCAATCGCTGACCTTTCCGCATCCTCCGTATTTGGTGGTGGCGGGCTCGAACCCCGGTCTAATCAAGAAGCATGTGCTACACACTGCTGCTCCTTCCCACCTGCTACTGAGGCGCCTCTTCAATTTGGTGATGATACAAAGGTGAACAGAGTGGTTAATGATACCAGTCGGTATACTACTCTAACAAGACCTGGAAAATAGTGTTAGTTACCCTACTCACGCTAGTGGAGAATGAAAGACCTAGTGGTAATTTTACAGTCCAACATGAAATTCTTTGGGCAGTGCAGACAAGCTGCTGAAACAAAGAGCTGACTATTCTGGTGTATAAGGGAATGGTAGGATGTACCTTAAGTACTGAATTTAGGTTTAGAAGCCTTATTTTAGAGGGGATATAGTGCAGAAAAGAACAACAAGATTAGTCAATCCACTGAATGGTACTCTTTTTAAGAAAGAATTGAGTTCTGTATATTGTTGTGTCTGCAAACTAGGGGTATAAGGCTTTAAATGGATTGAATAAAGTAAATGCTGATAGATAGCATCCTTACCCTTTCTTGGGCAATACACACAAAAGAGAACATAAATTTAAACTGGAAAAGGATAGGTTATGAAAGGTGTGAAATTTCAGCCACATGTAGTTGATCATTGGAACAAGCACCTCCATTTGGTGTTGTGGAAGTGGTAGCCGGAATAAATTTAAGGAATGATTAGACAGATGATTCAAGGGGGAGGATATGCACAGATCATGTGTATAGTGTTTTTTCCCCTGTCTGATACTGTATAAGCTAGCTTTTTGCATCATTTCTCACTAACAATACTATATTTGGATGTTAATTCAGATGTTTTAGAAATGACTTTACATTCTTTAAAATATAGCAGCAGTTTTTGTTTAACATTTTTTAAGTACAGTAAAAGAAGTATATTTCTTTTAACAGGATAAGTTCACCAAGTTGTCCTTGGCATTTAAAACTGATAAGTTTACTTTAAGTAAACGGCTTGAACTACAAAAAAGACAGCGTGATACAGCTGAAAAGAATATAAATGGTGAACTAGAGTCTCTAAGAGAGTCATTAAATGTAAGTTTCTGTGTATATTTTTGTTTAATTCATAGTTGATCTGTTGTAAAGTTTAATGGAAAACCCATAGAACATAAAACCCATTATTATGTTCCCTTGAAAAATCATTATCATTTGTGAACTTCTTTTCTAAAAATTATATAAATATTAGTATTTAATATATTCACAAAATATACGGGGGTTCCAGAAGTCTTTCAGCCAAACAGGCATGAAAGTTTTTTGTTCTTGCAATTTTGACTATAATGGTTCATCAATATCAATATAGCGAGTAATTCTCCTTATGTGCAGGTGTAGTGCTCATGGTACAAGTATGGAATTTTGTAGCTGATATCTATTGAAGGCTTTGACATTTGGCATGATCATCTTGAGATCTGTTGGGGAAGTTGGAATCTACTAATCAACGAAAGATAGACTTAAGACTAGGACAACCCAGATCATACACAAATATGGAACAAGCAGTTGGAGTTATTACAAAAGTCATAACCAGTCCTTAGTGATCTGCTTCTCTTATATCACTATTAATATTTATTAGCTATGACTCTTTCAGCCTTTTCTTGAACAAAGATGATTGCTTTAGCTGTGGCTGGTGGGCCTCAAATCCACATTTTTTGCACCCCCACAGTGTGCGCCTACTTATTGCCTAGCAGGAATCTTCACTGAACATCTCTTAGCTGGACAGTTTCAACTCTCCTCAGCACTGTTGTCTGTATATTATCAGTAGTTTCACATCATAGTGAAACTACTGTTATTTATTTATTTTTTATTTTTTATTTACTACAACTGTTAGAAGAATATCTTATCCTAAACATCACAAAGGTCTAGTTCGCCAGTGATATCAGAAGCATCAGGAATTTTGACACCTATGTGCCTTTTCCATAAATATAATTATGTTATAATATTTATTAATTAATCTTTTTGAATGAATTATAATATTAGCAAAATTATAAAACCAATAATTTTTAAATTATTATTTGTAAGATGGTACTTTAAAAAAGAGAGACTTTATAATAATTGATTTAAGATAATAACAATTGTCATAATTTTAAAATAAATTATAAATTCAGCTATTTTAAGTATTTGGCACCTATGATGGATGTGGTTGGGGCCATAACCTAGTTGCATTTGAGTGAATAATTAAAAAGAAATTCCTTATGTCATTCCTTGTTTCCTACAGAAAGAATAACACAAGGAATTCAGTTTCCCGATTTGCATGACATTGGAGGGGGAGTATATTAAACAGTACAGAATCTTTGTCTTGAAGATTTTCCTGCCCTTGGAGCCCACATTATGTTACATCATACTAAACCACCAAAACTTATTTCTGCAGGGGCCCACTCTGTAATATATTACAGGGCAACTTTGTAATATATTACTGACTGTGCTAATCCAGGACAAAAAAGGCAACCTGTAAAGATGACTTTCAATCCATAATTTGGAATTTGCTATCATTAATAGTGAATAAGGACATAAACAAACATTATCAATATTATTTTTGTTCTGGTCATTGTCACAATGCTCTCTTGAAACTTTTCTGATTCCAGGTACTCTTGGTGGTTTAATAAATAACTGATTCCAAACTAAATTGAAAAATAAATTTGGCATCACTTAGCTCAAGACTTAGTCATTTGATGACTTGGAAGACTAACTGTTTGTTAGGAGATTCACTCAAATAGCTGACAAACTCAGTACATGACTGGCATATTCATAAAGTGGTAACCAGGCTGGAAAACAGTTTAAGGCCTACAGGGCCTTGAATTGTTTTAGTCATGTGATCAAAGGATGGAGGGAGGGAAGGACAGTAGTATTCTGAAACCATAAAAAAATTTAATTATTCCAGTTTCCATCCTTACAGACCAAGCAGACCACTTTTTAAAAAAGTTCTTTTCACACACCTTAGACTTCCCTGAAGTTTACTACTAGATATGCTTCCCTCTTGATGCATAACAGTTTATTCTGTGTTCATACTGTTTATCTTCTCTGCATTCTTATTAAGGGAAACCAAAATTTCCACTGTTTTCAAATGAAGGAACCCTAAACTTGATATACCAAAATTCTGGATAAAATCATGCATGATAAGCACAGTTCTTTCTTAAGCCCGAATGCTGTGGCTTTAACTGAGCTGAACTAATCAAATCATGCTCCAAAATTCCATTGACAGTATCTTTTTATGACTTCTTGTGAGTTGGTACCTTTTTAACAAAGTTGAAAGACTTTTACAAGGCTTTAACTCTGTTATAATGCCATTCTCTGTTGCCATAAAGTTGGGTTTTATTGGGTCAGCAAGAGGCTTCTTGGCTGATTCTCAAACCACAAATCTCATTTTATGGTCCCAAGGGGGATTGTACATGCTATCACCGTATCAAGACATCCAGGCTTGGACCCCTTTTATTCAGTATTTTTGAACTCTTGTATTATTCAATATATAATAATCTTCTTATTGCATATTTCTTCAAACTATTTGGTCCCTCTCCCCTATGCATTATTTTTTCTGGGAAACTTGAAGTAATTCTCAGTCATCTGTTCTTGATAGGATGCTAAATCAAGATTTGATCATATTTAACAGTCTGATTCTGAAATAATATAGTAAAACTTTGTGTCATAAAGCAAAAGTTAACTGCAGCCATTATCAACCCACTGCAGGATGGAAGCCTCCTCAACAATTCATGCTGAGGGAAATGGACCATAATCTGCCATGCTGGTCCAGTGCGGGTTGGCAGATCGACCGTATTTAGCAGTCAGGGGCTTGAATCCCGGTCTACTCAAAGAGCATGTGCTACTGCACTCCAGCTCCTGACCACTTGGCTACGGAGGCCTCGTTAATTGTGCTGTGCCTTTACTGTCATTACAGAATTATCCCATTGATTACAGTTACTACTTAGACACCCATAATGTGAGACAGTTGCTATTATTGACTTTAGTTTTAGTCTTGATAGCATAACTTCCTTTCTAAGCATCAGTCATCAAAACCTCAGATCACCTTTGTTAACTTTTTGACTCCTTTTGAATGTAGCAACCTAGCTCTTGATGGCACTACGTGATGGACAGTCATTCGTGGATTTTCCTCTCAAACAGCCCTCTTGGGGGGGGGGGGCATATTTCATTATCACATGCCTTTCTTCTCCTGAAATTATTCGTTTTGATGATATGACTTTTTTTAAACTAAAAAAACATTTAAATATTACTCTAAAAATTAGTTTATATACATATAAATGTCATAATATCATGTTTATTTTATTTTCAAATACCTCTCTTTATGATCTATAATATCACAATATCAGAGAATCAAGAATCATTACATATAATTGCTGTTATGGATAATGTTTGTAATTTAAAACTAAACTATATTCATAAAGTTGTCATAACCACATAAATTTACATTTTTCCTACATGCAAAGACATAACAGAATGTAATATATCTAACAAAGCATTTACTGAACTATTGAGTTTCAGAATGCTTCCAAAGAAAACTTTATAGCTCTGATGTCCCATGCTTAGACTTCTGTGTGCATATGCAGATAACCATTTTATATAGATCTCTATGCTTGGTTTTGCTGGCTGACTGAAACCAGTTACACTAACAGCATGAAATCAAAATTACATCATTAGATATACCATGTTGGTGTGTTTTACTTGTGTGTAGGAGTAAATAATATTGCTTCATATTAAATTATGGTAGAGTACCGAGTAATTAAAATAAGTTATAATTATATAAAACCCGTATTTTTTAATCAAATACATTTTTTATATATAAAAATATATATATTTTTTAAATCAAATTCATTTGATTAAAAAAAAAACTGTTGGTTTACAAACCTGAAACTTGACAACTTGTGGACTTCCACTGATTATTATTAGAAAAACAGTATCCTGTACACTGAGATTCATGTTATATAGGTTGGTGTATTGAAAAGGAGCCTTATAAGTAGGTGTTTCTGGAAACCAAATAATGAAATGTCAATAATCATATCAAGAATGTTTGCTTCAGTTTTTTATTTAAATTATTTCATATCCAGTGCATTCAACCATTACAGGAGTTATCTTGAACTTTCTGTTGAACAACTATCAGAAGAATGAATTAACATTTTTCAGCATATTTGTTTACTAGCACACACTACAAACACAAAGGCCTCTGTAGCCGAGTGGTCAGGAGCAGGAGTAGATCGGGGTTAAACCCCTGACTGATAAATACGGTCAATCTGCTGACTCGCACTGAACCAGCATGGCAGGTTATGGTCCATTTCCCTCAACATGAATCTGTTGAGGAATCTTCCATCCTGCTGCAGTGGATTGATAATGGCTGCAGTTTTCCTTACTGTTTTTTTTTTTTACTACAAACACATTAATGTAAAATATTTATGAAATTCTTGGAAAGAGAGGAATAACCCATCAGAGGAGGATAATCATGGCTCCCAAATTTAAGCTCTCCTGACTTTAATGTGGGATAGAAAAGAGAAGTAAATATAATCAGTGAAGGGCATGCTTTTCCTTTCAGTTATTCCAATGTTCAAAAATTTGCCAATTATAGAACAAAAATTTAATGGAGTATTGTTCTTCTTGTAAAAATTAAAAAAAAAAAAAGTAATTTGTCTTGAAACATAATCACTTATGTGCAGAGAATTTTCTTGAATTAAATAAATGTTTTTAATATTACGCCGAAATTTGTCTATCACACCGCATTAAAAGTTCTATCCTGAAATCAGTAGTACAGCATTTTTGAACTCAGATGTTTTCAGTTAAACATACCAAAAAGTATTGCAGAAGTCAGTTTTCTATTTTGTGCAAAAATATAAAAGTATATCAGTTACGTAAGTTTATATTATATATGTTATATATGCTGTTCTCCCACATGTAATGGAACACCTCACTCCACAGAAATAATGGTCAGTTTCAAAAGTACCATAGTTTGATGGCAGTACCTAATTTAAAGTATGATAGGAAGGTATGCACACTCACTCACAATTGATTTTGAGACATCCAAAATCATCTGTTGGAAACCTCACAAGCAGTTAGACCACGATTATTGACCTCAGAGCATATCAACAGTTGCAATGGATCATCATCATCATCAGCCATTTTCAATCCACTGCAGGATGAAGGCCTCTCCAGCAACTTTCCAGTTCCTTCTGTTTTGAGCACTGGCCATCCATTTACTACTCAAAAACTCATGAATTTCATCTATCCATCTCCGCCTTTGTCTTCCAGGTTTTCTTCTAGCTCCTCTTGGGTACCATTCTGTTATTTTCTTAGTCCATCTGTCATCATGTCTTCTAGCTATGTGTCCTGCCCAAGACCATTTTAGTTCTTTAGTTTTGATAAGAATGTCCTTTACTTGAGTTTGCTGCCTAATCCATGTGTTTCTCTTCTTATCTAACAGTCTAATTCCCAATATAATTCGTTCCATTCTTCGCTGTGTAGTTCTTAGCTTCTCTTCCATTCTTTTGGTGAGTGCCCAAGTTTCACTTCCATAAGTCATGGTGGGGAGTATACATTGATTCATTATTTTACGTTTCAGACAAACTGGGATATTGCTCTTCAGTATGTGACTATATTTCCTGAATGCTATCCATCCAAAATTTATTCTTCTCTTGACTTCCAGCCATTTATCATTATTACAGCTAATAACTTGTCCCAGATAAGTATATGACTCCACCTTTTCAATTACTGCTCCTTCAATCATTATTTCCCTTTCCGTGGCATACCTGTTCATCATTACTTTTGTTTTAGCCATATTCATCTTTAGTCCAAAATCCTTACTAACTGTACATAACTGATTAAGATTTTCCTCTAATTCTTTGGGATCGTGGCTTATGACTACAATGTCATCTGCAAATCGTAAATGGTTTAGGTACTCTCCGTTCACATTGACTCCTTTCTGCGACCAGTCTAATCTTCTGAAAGCTTCCTCAAGGGCAGCAGTAAACAGCTTCGGAGATATTGTGTCTCCTTGTCGAACTCCTTTCTCGATTTTAAATTTCCTACTGTCTTTGTCTAGTCTAATAAAGGATGTAGCACTCTCGTATATTTTCTTCAAAATCATAATATATGGAGTATCTATGCCTTGTCTTTCCAGTGCCCAAAACATTGCCTTATGCTGTATGGAGTCAAATGCCTTTTCATAATCCACAAATGCCAGGCATAATGGTGTTTTATATTCATTTGCTTTCTCCATTAGCTGTGATATTACGTGAAGGTGATCCATAGTTGAGAATCCTGTCCTAAAGCCAGCTTGCTCTTTCGGTTGATTCTCATCAAGTATTCTTTCTAATCTGCAATGGATAGTGAGAAGTAATTGCAAAGCTGGGATAATTGTAACATTTTAAAAAAAAAAAAAAAAATTTTCTGTTTATACTCCAGCATGACAACCAAGTCAGTAGAGTTTACAATAAATCATAAATACAAATATTTATTGTATTTAGTAGTCACGGGCTTGAACCCCGGTCCACTCAAGGAATGTGTGCTATGCACTCAGCCACGTCATCATAAGAAAACACTGTAGAATGGGTTACTGTGGTTATAGAGCTGTCAAAGTTATCTCCCTTCAATGCATATCACCACTTATTTCAGTTGCAAAGCATGGAAGCATTGGACATACAACAGTTGCAGAATGATACAAAGTACTTTCTGCAACTGTTGTATACAAACAAAATACAAAAGTACTGTTTCACGTTGTATTACACTGACAATGAAGTTTGGTGGTGATGATGGTATGAGCTGGTTTATGTGATTTAGACTTGGTTCCACAAGTTTTCATCAATAAATCACGAATGCAATTGTCTGTTTTGACGTTCTGAACAATTGCACTTTATCTGCGTTGTGGAATTTCTTTGGAGAATGGCTGTATTTGTATCCACATGGCAGCACCGTGTGTCACAAAGCGTGGTCAATCAACAGTGGCTTGAAGAGAATGATTTAACAAACCTGCCATTTTCATCCCAGAGTCTAGAACTAAACCAAGTGAGCATCTTTAGAGTGTTTTGGAACAAAGTTCTGTTTCAAGAAAAGAATTATCTGTGACATTATGAGAAGAGTGGAACAAGATTCGAATCTAAATGCCAAGAACTAGTAGAAAGGGCTCCCCAAGGGTTATTGATATATCATTTATGCTTACTGGACTGTTGTGTTCTTTAATCTATTTTTGTGGCCATCAGGATTTAAATTGCACAGATGATGTGCAGGTCTTAGGTCTCATAGTGAAGCAAACTTATCTTTGCAACAAGTTTTGTTAGTATTACACTATTTTTAAACAGATGGTTTTGGCAATAGGCTAGCCAGCCATTTGTTTTAAAGATGAAACTGCCATGACAGCCTGGTTCAAAACTAACTGGTCCTTCATCAGATAGCAGTTGTAAAGAAGTTGTTTGATGTGAGCTGCCATGCAGTATATGAAAACAGTTTCAAAGTTGTAATATAGCTAAAGCTATCTGCTGAAAGTAGTGCAATATCAGAACAACTTTTTACAAAGACAAGTTCATTATTCTTTGAGAATTCAGACTTATTATATTATCCATTCATTTTAAATCCTGCTGGCTGCAAAAAAAAAAATAAATAAATAAATAAAAGAAAAGACAAGATAGTCATTATAAATTTTTGTAGATGTAAATAACTTCAATTGTTTGTGCTTGATAGTAGTTATTGAAATATGCTCTTATAAAACTACACAGCCAGTAGGTACACCTCTTTAAAATCTGGCATGCCTCTTTAAAATTTTAAGGGGTTTACTGTATCTGTAAACACATTTTATTTATATAACTTATACACATACAAATTTTTTAGGCAATAAATCACATCTGTACAGATTCACAGATGAGAGATATCATAACAAAAACTCAGCAGCATGTAGATATTGTGCAGCAGTCAACATCAAGAATGTCCAGTCGTGCAGAAACCTTTGGTGCTATTCAGCAGGTAACATTGAAATTAATGAAACTGTCTGTTAACATTGATATCTCTTTCTTACCTTCCAAATTTTACAAATTTTTCTTAAAATTTACAAAAAATTCTCTTTTGATTTTATAAAAAACTTATTTTTATGCATTTTTGTCATATTTTCCCAATGCAGGTCTGCCAATTATTGAAGTTGTGATTCATATAATTATGCTCATAGATACAAATTCAAATTATTAGCTTAAAGAAACTCCAACTCATTAATTCTCATATTTAGAAGTGTGTGTTCACAGACTGATTTGTGTGTTGTGTAGCCTAAAAAATCCAGAGAACGGCTTGCCTGACAGAAAAGCCTTACTGCTTCTACCTCAGATCAGCTAATTACAGCCGTGGTTGAAGAGGACTAGAAATTCCTTCAGTCATCAGTGGGACTCACATCCAGACTTCTCCAAATGAGTGGTAGATGATTTTGATATATCAATATGACTAAGCTGCCAGGGAGGGTATTGTTCAGCAATACAGAAAATTTTTTGTTTCTGAGTTCCATTGGGACCTTAATGGGGGCTATAAAAATGAAAAATCGTAGTAATGTATAGTAGAGTTATATTATAGCTTAATAATATACCTATGAATTAACTTAATTCGTAGGTATATTAGGTCATAATTAACCAAAATTAATTATTTAGTCTTGAAACAAAAAAAAAAAAAAATATATATATATATATACAGGGTGATTCACTACCAGTGCGACAAACTTGCAGGAGGTGTAGGGGGCACAAAGACGAATCAGAATCACATAGCATTGCAGGGTCCGAAATGCCTTCGTCATGCAGTAGAGGACGTTGAACGGGAGGTCGCGTGAACAGTGATCCCGCTGGAAGTCAGCATTTGCAAACCGTTTCTGTTGCATTAGCATTAGTAGAGGCATTTGATGCAAGAAAGCAAGCTTATGCAGCATCAGCCAAAAAAAAAAAAACCCACTTCCACTTCACCCCTCTGTTCGTTCAAAATACCTGTCCAGCTGAGCCTTAAACTTATTTAGGCTATCAACCTCCACCACAAGGGATGGCAGTCTGTTCCACCAACCAACCACCCGCTGGCTAAAGGCAAATTTCCGCACGTCTATCCTACATCTGTCTTTCCTCAATTTGAATTTATGCCCTCTCAGGTGATTTTTCTGAGCTAGAGGAAGAATCCCATCAGCATTGAGCATGCTTAAACCATTCAAGACTTTATACACCTCTATCAGATCACCTCGCTGGTGCCTAGTCTCCAGACACTGTAATTTTCAAAACTTAAGCCTTTCTTCGTAAGAGCACCCCTTTGTTCCATTCACTAATCTTGTTGCCCTTCTCTGTACTCGTTCCAGCAGCTCTACATCCTTCTTGAAATGAGGCCTCCAGACCTGTATACAGTACTCTAGGTGTGGCCTGACCATTGCCTTATACAATGGAATAATCACCTCCTTATCCCTGCTGGAAAAATTCCTGTATATCATTGACAATACTCCATGAGCTACTCTTGCAGCCCGTCTGCACTGCTCAGAGAACTTCATATCTGCCTGCACAATCACCCCCAAGTCCCTTTCATTCTCTACCACTGTCAGTGTAGTACCACAGAGTTGATACGTTGCTCTGGGGTTGCTTTTTCCCATGTGTAGTACTTTACATTTGTCAATGTTAAACTTCATTTGCCACCTCTCAGCCCATCTGCTCAACCTTTCCAGATCCTGTTGCAGCAGCATAGTGTCAGTAGTGTCCTTGACAACCCTGCCAACCTTTGTATCATCTGCAAACTTGGACATTAAGCTTGATATACCATCATCAATATCATTTATAAATACAGAAAACAATAATGGACCCAACACTGAGCCCTGAGGGACTCCACTAATAACATTAGTCCACGATGAGCAGTGTCCATTGATTACCACTCTCTGTCTTCTCCCCCTCAACCACCCCTTTATCCATAGCAGCAATTTGCCTCCAATGTCACACTGCTCCAATTTGTGTAGCAGTCTTCCATGTGCAACAGTATCAAAAGCCTTTCTAAGATCCAAGTATATAATATCAAAGTTATTCCCTGCATCCAGTTCTTTTGTGACTGCATCATAGTATCCAATCAAGTTGGTCAGGCAAGACGACTTCCCCTTAACAAAACCATGCTGTGTCTGAGCTATAACTGAAGTCTTGTCTAAATGATCCTGCAGTGCTTCTTTAACCAGTGCCTCCATTAATTTTCCTGGAACAGAAGTTAAGCTCACAGGTCTATAATTACTTGTGTCAGCCTTTGATCCTCCTTTGTGAATTGGGGTCACATTTGCACATTTCCAGTCTATGGGTACCTCCCCTGAGTCCAAGGAAGCTCTCATTATTATGGCTAAGGGTTTGCTTACTTCCTTTGCTGCCTCCTTTAATATAATTAGATAGATCCCATCCACCCCGGGTGCCTTTCTTGTGTTTATCTTCAACAGTTTCTCCTTCACTTTACTCCCAGTTATTTCAAGATTCTGTAGCTTACTGCTAGAGTTGAATACACCTCTGGCATTCCCCTTGCTGAATAACTCCTCATGTGTGAATGTCGATGCAAAATATTCATTTAGTTTGTTAGCTACCTGAGCAGGATCATCAACACTTGCCCCATCAATATCAAGTGGACCAATCTGATTCATCCCTTTCCTTCTAGAGTTTACATAAGTAAAGAACTCTTTGCTGTTTTTCTTTGCATCCCTTGCCAAGGATTTCTCGTAATCTGCCTTCGCCTGCCTAACCTCCTTTGTAACTTGGTTGCATATCAACTTGTATCTATCATAGGCTTCTGTGTCATGTGTTAATTTGTAAGTATCCCATGCATTTTTCTTCTCTGCCATATGCCTCATTAGTTCATCTGACATCCATTTTGGCCTAAACCTTGAACAATATTTCTTAGTTGGTATGTAAAGCCTAGTAGCTTCCAAGATAAGTTCTTTGAATGCTTCCCATTTTGAATTTGCTGTTGGCTCAAGCTAATGGAAGCGCTGTGGCTCAGAGCAGAACTGAGGGGGGCAGTTGTCCTCTGACTCACAGCCTTATAAAATGCACTGTTTGCTTGATGTTTGCAGAGCAATCGGGTACGGGACATGATACTGCCAAGGGGGATGTCTTTGTGTGTGCGCGATGCAAGGAGTGTATCGATATCAGGCAACAACTCGGCGTTCTTGTGGGCCTATATGAGAGCTTGAAGGACAGGGTGGATGCCCTCGAAGAAACTAAATTGAGGGGCCCATCAAGCTCTCAGCTGCCCACATCAACGCCAGAGCTTGCACTTGGGCATCGCGTGACACAGAGACAACCCCCAAGGCAGAATGCGCTGGTCCCGAAGGAACTAGTAGTTGTTGGTGACTCTATTGTCAGGGAAACGGGCAACATGCTTTGTAAAAAAGATAGGTGGAACAGGACCAGGGTATGTCTGCCAGGGGCAAAGGTTGATGACGTTGTAGAGCGAATATCATCTTTTAAGGGCACAAAAGGTGATATAGTTGTACACGTTGGCACTAATAATATTAAGAGTAGGAGACCGGCAGAATTACTTAATAAGTACAGGTCACTGTTGAACAAAAGCCGAGAATTAGGGTTGAATTTGAAAGTGTCTGCAATTCTGCCCAGACACGATAGGAGGGAGTATATGATGAGAGCCTTGCCGATCAATTCGGCCCTGGAAAGATTGTGCAAGGCTCAAGGGGTAGAATTTTTTTCAGCCTGGACTGTACTTGTTAACAGGAGAGATTGCTTCTACAGGGATGGGATACACTTAAATAGAAAGGGTGCAAGAATATTTGCTGATGCTATCGAGGCAGTGTTAGGTGGGTCGGAAAACTGCTAGCTTGGGGTGAGACAAAGACCAATAGATTGACAGTAGCCACTGGCAGAGGTGAAAGAGATTCTTGCACTGCTTCTATTAGAATGAGCAGAAGCCTGAAAAACAAGATGCATGGTATTTCAGACTGCTGGGAGCCATTGCGGTACAAGTAAACACATGGGTTGTGTTAGGGTAGCTAAGAATAGAAACAGGTGCAGGTATACTTGCGTGTACACCAATGCTAGGAGTTTAGTAAATAAATTTGATGAATTTGAGGTATTGCTCAAAACATCAAAGGCAGATATTGTTGGGATATCAGAGACGTGGTGTCACACAGATATAAGGGATGCAGAAATGCAATTTGGGGAGTACAACGTCTACAGAAAGGATAGACAGGATAGGAAGGGGGGAGGGGTTATGCTATTAGTTAAGAAACACATAAAAACCAAGGAAGTGAAGCCAGTCGACATCGCTGGACAGTGCAGTGTTGAGTCAGTTTGGTGTGACATAAGCATTGGGAGATCAAAATTGAGAGTAGGAGTGTGCTATAGGCCTAATAACTCTGATGAGTATAATAAGGAACTGTACAGGGAAATAGAGTGGGCCAGTAAATCAGAGAGTCTTATAATGGGAGATTTTAATTTCCCAGATATTGACTGGAATTTGGGGGCTGGTTACTCACACACTAGCAGGGCTTTTGTGGATTTATTGGATGATTGTTTTCTACATCAGCATGTTCGGGTTTCTACATCAGCATGTTCTCAAGCTAATGTTGAAGAAACCAAGTAGCAAAAGTCCTCCGGAGTGAATAATCCACAGGCTCCAATGATTGGACACGTTGCAGATGGTATGAACTCATTTGGTTTGTTGACAGTATCCTCCATACAGTGGATTGGGAAATACCCAATCGTTGGCCTATCGCTCGAGTACTCATACTCGGATTGCCTTCTGCAAGACGTAGGACATTCTCCTCATTGTCTGGCGTTCTCGTCGTTCACTCTCAATTCATGGTACCTCTCGTGAAACAACCAGTCTCACATAACCTTCTGTGCACACGCGTGAAAATCGTATGATGAGGAGCACGCCTGTGCGGGAAACGTTCCTGGTACAAACGCAGAGCAGTGCGTCCGTTACAGTTCGCAGCTCCATACGCGAGGTGCATGTCGGCCAGTTCAACGTTTGAATACTCGTCCATCCTACTGCCTCGGGAACCGGTTCGCAAATGCTGACTTCCAGCGGGATCGCTATTCATGCGACCTCCCGTTCAACGTCCTCTACTGCATGACGAAGGCATTTCGGACCCTGCAATGCTATGTGATTCCGATTCGTCTTTGTGCCCCTACACCTCCTGCAAGTTTGTTGCACTGGTAGTGAATCACAATATATATATATTGTATTATACATGAAATAGTTCTTGGCCTTCTCAATTAGCACCTTCTAAAACAGTTTAGCTTAAACCATTCACATAAAACCATGATTTGAATAGAAGATGCCTTTTATATCCTGTATTTTTTTAGTATCAGAGTCAGCTGCAAACTTGATTAAGTCTTGCTTTTGTGCTTTAATATTGTTGACAAACCATATTATTTATGTCCCTTTTCTGGCTTACTTCATATTTTGAATAATTATGCTTGAACAATTTTGTTTAAGAAAATCTTTTTTGTTTTTATCCCCCAGAAGATAATGTAATTATCTTCTGGGGTATAATGGCTCATTATGGCACTTTAGACAGTCAGTCATTAGTATTTCCCTTAAATTTTGCATGCACTGTGGATAGAGTAGTCATTATGATGAATAAACAGAAATTTCACTAGCACTAAACATACCTGACATATGGGATTACCGATTGGCATGACATGTGGAATAGTACCAAAGCTGCATAAATGGTGCTACCAGCTATTTTTGGAACAATCATAACACAAAAATTATCAGAAGCTCATTGGATAAAATAGTAATACTTAAATATTTATAGATATTCCAGATGTGTGAACTCACATCCAGATAAAAAATGGATTGGATCTGCATAACTGGATGTCGAACTGGATTTTTGACATTTGGATATACAAAAGTATACAGTAATACTCTCAGCAAAATAGATAATCCACAGGTTAGCAGCACTTTTTGATATCATTTTCAACAGCAGAGAGTTTAAAGAAATTTAAAATGACACAAAGCTGATATTAATTTAGCATTAACAAAATTATTTAGGAAAAACGAAATGAAACATATTTGCATAGATAAACTTTTCTTTAAAGCAAACCAAAACTAATATCAGATTTCGTGTATAAAGCTGGAAATTCTCTGGATTTACTATGGAGACCCTGTGTTTTTTTTTTTTTTTTTTGTACCCATTTCCTGCTCACTATTCTAACATAATTTTTTTTTTTTAATTTTTTTCATACAGAAAAATCAATAAACTAGGTTTTGTTGTTAAATTCAGATCTTTTTAAAAAATTCTGCAAATTTGTGCTTAAAGTTTCATTGTCTCTTTAACGAATTGATTGTTAGATATATTAAGATTACGTTGCATAAAATACATGAAATGTGGAAAGCAAAATTTTAGATATTGTTAACAATATCTGACATTTTGTTTTACAAACATTTCACAAATACTCTAAACATTTGGAATCTAACTGAAATGTCCTTCAATAAGCCAAAGAAATACAATATAGTGTTATGTTGTATATTGTGATTTAGTTTAAGAATACATATGCCAAAGATTTTCCATGTATTCTAAAATCTGGAAAAGGTAATATCTTTATGTATTGTGCAGAAATGTGATTAATTTTTCAGTTTGGAGTGGTGGCAAACATGATGTAATCAGACATTTGCAAGTGGTTGAGCATATTTATTATATGGTTAATTATGCAATGTATTGTATTCTTTAAATGGCATCTGCTATGAAATATATACATTTTTTCCTAAATTATTTTATTAATGACCTCTATTCACCTGTGTGGTCTTGGCGCATTATAGCCTTAGTAGCTGATGCGCCAATAAAACCAAAAAACCCAAACCCTCTATTCACCTGTAAGGGGGCTTAGAGGGGAACAGGTATCCTGTGTGTTATCAAACACTCAGCCTAAAACACTGATGGATCCAATATCTCTCTATTACAGAAGATTTAGGAGAAATCCGATTGGCCTGCCTCCCTAAAATCCACTCATGCACACCTTCTCGATGGTAAGCCCTGTTACGTCACTTAGGTGGCAACGAACGTGTAGAGTGGTTCTCTTCAAGACGCCTGGTCAATTTGAAGAGGAAAAGACCAAACCCTCCAGCATATGACAGCACGACGAAACAAATGGCCCTCAGTTCCCAGCAGCTTTCACTCTCCCTCTTACAGTAGCGAGAGGATCAGAGTGGAAGCAGAGGGTGCTAAGAATCTCTGGGCACGACCAGGTTGCCATGCACGGAAACTGAACCTGGCCTGTTATAACGTAAGATCACTCATTGGTGAAGACAGGATATTAGAGCTGGAAAAGGAATTAGAAAATGTTAATTGGAATATCATTGGTTTGGCTGAAACAAGAAGAAGAAATGAATCACTTATAAGTTTATCAAGTGGAAATCTTCTGTACACCAATGGAAACAGTGAAAGGAGTGAAGGTGGAGTTGGGTTTCTGGTATCCATAAAGATTTTAAAAACAACATTTTGGAATTCAAAAGAACATCACCAAGGGTGTCAAGACTAAAACTCAAGATTTCTAAGAGGTACAAGCTAAAGATTATAATGATTTATGCACCAACATCGAGCCATGATGATGAAGAGGTTGAAGAAATGTACACCGAAATTGAGAATCTTCTAGATGAGCAGAAAACCCACTACACTATTATTATGGGAGACTTCAATGCTAAGGTTGGAAAAAGACAAAACAGCGCAGAAAGAGGAACTATAGGAAATTTTGGAATTGGTGAAAGAGGTGAAAGACTTGTGGAATTTGCAGAATCTCAAGGACTGTCAGTAATGAACACTTTTTTCAAGAAAAGGGTGAACAGAAAGTGGACATGGAAAAGTCCGAATGGATTAACTACTAATGAAATCAACTTCATTCTCACTAACAGAAGATATATTGTGAATGATGTTACCGTCCTGAATAAGGTAAATGTTGGAAGTGATCACAGAATGGTAAGATGTACACTTGATATAGATGTAGGAAAGGAAAGGAAAAAACTGACTCGAGTAAATAATACAAAGGTCTTTTGAGATAACAGAAGAGGAGAAAAAGCAGTATGTACTGGAACTTAAGAACAAGTTTGAGCTTCTGCAGACTGCTCAGGACCAAGATATCGACGAGGAATATTACAACTTTTTGAAAGTGATAAAGCCCAAGAAACCTATAGGGAAAAAGAAATCCAAAGAAGAAAAAATTAGTCAAGAAACACTTGTCATGATGAACCAAAGACGACAAATGAAAAGCAAGAAAAACACTGACAGGGAGAAAATTGAGTATACCGAGTTATGCAAAGCCATTAGAAAGAGACTCAGAGAGGACATAAGAAGATTTAACACAAGAAAAGTAGAACAAGCATTAAGGGAAAACAAAGGATTTAAATCAACAGCCATGAGAATACAGAAAGACAAATGATACTGAAACTGAAGAATAGCAATGGTGTACTTATAAACAGCAGAGAAGGCATAATTCAAATAGCAGAAGACTACTATAGAGAATTATACAAGGAGCGAGGGAATGATGCCAGCAGTGGGGAAGATAGATTGCAAAGTAGCAACACATACGACATACTCGATATTCTTCCTGATGAGGTAGAACATGCTTTGAAGAAAATGAAGAATCAGAAAGCCCCAGGGGAAGATGAAGTTACTGTAGAGTTGTTAAAATTGGGAGGAAGAGACATAACACAAAAATTGGCAAGGCTCTTCACAAAGTGCATTAGAAAAGGTGTGACGCCTAAGCAGTGGAATAATGCAATCATAGTTTTGCTGCATAAGAAAGGAGATAAATCAGAAATTGGAAATTATAGACCAATTAGCTTGTTATCCCACATCTACAAGTTGTTCACAAGGGTCATTACTAACAGATTAGAAAGAATACTTGATGAGAATCAACCGAAAGAGCAAGCTGGCTTTAGGACAGGATTCTCAACTATGGATCACCATAGTTGAGAATCACGTAATATCACAGCTAATGGAGAAAGCAAATGAATATAAAACACCATTATGCCTGGCATTTGTGGATTATGAAAAGGTATTTGACTCCATACAGCATAAGGCAATGTTTCGGGCACTGGAAAGACAAGGCATTGATACCCCATATATTATGATTTTGAAGAAAATATATGAGTGTGCCACCTCCTTTATTAGACTAGACAAAGACAGTAGCAAATTTAAAATTGAGAAAGGAGTTCGACAAGGAGACACAATATCTCCGAAGCTGTTTACTGCTGCCCTTGAGGAAGCTTTCAGAAGATTAGACTGGTCGCAGAAAGGAGTCAATGTGAACAGAGAGTACCTAAACCATTTACGATTTGCAGATGACATTGTGGTCATAAGCCATGATTCCAAAGAACTAGAGGAAAATCTTAATCAGTTATGCACAGCTAGTAAGGATTTTGGACTAAAGATGAATATGGCTAAAACAAAAGTAATGATGAACAAGTATGCCACAGAAAGGGAAATAATGATTGAAGGAGCAGTAATTGAAAAGGTGGAGTCATATACTTATCTGGGACAAGTTATTAGCTGTAATAATGATAAATGGCTGGAAGTCAAGAGAAGAATAAATTTTGGATGGATAGCATTCAGGAAATATAGTCACATACTGAAGAGCAATATCCCAGTTTGTCTGAAACGTATAATAATGAACCAATGTATACTCCCCACCATGACTTATGGAAGTGAAACTTGGGCACTCACCAAAAGTATGGAAGAGAAGCTGAGAACTACACAGCAAAGAATGGAATGAATCATATTGGGAATCAGACTGTTAGATAAGAAGAGAAACACGTGGATTAGGCAGCAAACTCAAGTAAAGGACATTCTTATCAAAACTAAAGAACTAAAATGGTCTCAGGCAGGACACATAGCTCGAAGACATGATGACAGATGGACTAAGAAAATAACAGAATGGTATCCAAGAGGAGCTAGAAGAAAACCTGGAAGACAAAGGCGGAGATGGATAGATGAAATTCACGAGTTTGTGGGTAGTAAATGGATGGCCAGTGCTCAAAACAGAAGGAACTGGAAAGTTGCTGGAGAGGCCTTCATCCTGCAGTGGATTGAAAATGGCTGATGATGATGATCATGATGATGATGATGATTCACCTGTTAACAGAAGGTTAAAACTAGGCACATTTATTAGTGTCCTTTTCTACTCCCAATTCTGCCACTGATGAATACACTTCCAGAGATTATTTGTGTAGAAAAATTCCAGTTGTCGTTGAAACCATGGCTCAGTCTTGGAAATTGGTAATGTATCATGCAAAAAAAATCTGAATGAGGTGTGGTCAAAAGGATATGACAGAATGTGGAAAAATTTAAGTTATATTGGCTTGGTGCAGTGTTTTGGATCAGTAGCAACAAAAATTTAGTTAGTATTTTTATCTTTGTTTCTTGATACCTGCATATAAATGGAACAGAAGATTGGGGTAATATGTTCCAGTGATGATAATGATGATAGTGCTCTTCTGAAGATAATCACTGAGGACCATATCACATGGTTTTAGAAAAACTGAGAGCATTGCCTTTCCAGTTTACCTCCTGCCTTCTTTAGGAGCAGTGAATGCAAACGTTCACAGTGAATCTAGGCCTCATCCATAAGCCACCAGTCAGGAAAAGAAGTTGTAATTATCGTTGCACATAGAGAAAGTTGTTCTATATATTTCTGTCTTCACATCTTCTGGTAAGGTAACAGTAATCAAGGGACCCATTTGCCAAAAACATTATACATGTACAAATAGTTTTACATGGTGTATTTTGTGGAACCTTAACATATCTGGGCTTCATGAACCAGTTTGCAAATTGTTATGTGGTGGCCTTCCTGGGCTGATTCTTCCACTTTGTTCACATTCTCCTCTGTTGGATTTCTACATCATGAATGCTAATACATCTTTACTTGAACTGCCTGTGTTCTTAAATAACAGTGTAGGATAGGCAATTCTCCCCATATGTGTACTCTCCTTGTGAATTGTTTTTCTCTTTTTTGAGGGGGGGGAAACAGGAAACTGATCTGCACTACACTTTCTCTATGGGCACACTTCCCACTTCTGTAGACTGTGAACATAATGATAAACATTTATAGTTACCAATATTTGTACAACTATTATATAGATTATGAGCTATGTGACAAAAAAAATGTTTCAGCAGATGTTACTTCTAGATAAATATGTATCTTTACTGAATATTTCTCATATAACTCTTCATATAAATTATCTCTAGCCTCCTCTGTGTAGAGAGAAATATCCAGACTGCTAGTCAGCTTTATAAAATACTCAGATGTAGCGTTCAACATCAGGACAATTTGAAGTATTTTTTAGTAGGAAAATATTGAATTATTGAAGTTAATAAAATCCTTAACATTTGTTTAAAAAGTTATTGGGATGTCTCATATTTATAGGAACAGAGAATGAATCAGTCTTTTGAAACCATCATGTCATATATAGAACATATAAGGCAACTTCAAGAAAAGGAACATCAGGAACTAGAAGATTACAGACGATTATTGAAAGAAAATCAGCTCTTACCTGATGAGAAGGGTGGTGGTGAAGGTTCAGATGACTCTAAGCAATCCTTTACATCAAGGTCATTTTCTCTGGGTGGATCTTCAAAGCCTGTGAGTTTTCAGTCTTGTCCTTTTTAATGCAATGTAATAAAATGAGTAATCTGTAATTGGCAGTTACTGGAGATAAGGTGGAAAGAACATATCTTTTTAGTTAGTAATATTCATTTTTATAATACATTCAGCACCAAAATCACATATCTAAATTAAAAAGAAATGTCTTGAGCAAAATTTCACTTGATATTGATATCAAGAGAAGTTTTTATGAAAATTTGTTTCATATTCTTTTAGAAATATAGTAATATCACACACACATGCACATATATGCTGGATAGCTCACCAGCCAGTTTATTAACCATTATAATGATATCTTATACTCAGAAAAGGTTGAAAAACTGGCAAAGTAGTCTGGGGCAGGGGGGGGGGAGATCCAGCCTAATTATCTCTCATAAAGTTTTTTTTTTTTTTTTTTTCTTGCAAATTGCATGTATCATATGGTAAATTCTTAACTTGCATAATGAAATTTCTTGGATTGGAAACCCTGATTTTTCTGGAGGAAAATTATTTAACACCCACCACTAGTTACTGACAGAATCGAGTATGTTTTGAAAATAACCTATTAAAAAAAAAAAAAAAAAAAAAAACCTAGTCGATTCAAACAGCTTTGACTAGTGAAGCAGCTGCAGCATGGAAAAGCAGAAAATGACCAGAGAGGTGTGTCTGTGATCAATTCTGTGAAACCACAACATTGAAAACCATGAACATAGTTAATTGTAAATGCTAATTATAATAAAACCATGCTTTCTTCATATACTCCATTTTATAGAAAATTTTCAACACATAAATTTAGCTCTAGAACATAAAATAAAAAATAAAAGTCAAATAATAAAAACTGAAAATCAAGTGCAGTTGGGTGTTTGTGTCCACGTGGAGGGCTCATATTGAAACTGGAACTGTAATACAAGTATATGCTACAGGATGTAACTACTTGCATTGAGGAAAGGTTGAAATATTACAATTTTTTTTGATAACATTGTAAAATAATGATAAATATTAAAACATTATCTAACATTATTTTAGCCACATTCCATTATCAAATAATGGAATGTGGCTAAAATGTTAGATACTAAACTTTTTAAGGAATAGGTGGAGAGGATATAGAGCAACCTATTCATCTGATATTTTGTACAGAGGTCTAGAAAAATATTCTAAGAACATCCAGAAATTTTGAAAAGGATTATAGTTGCTGTTCCAAATGTATCATAATGAGAGCATGTCAAATTGGAAGCAATCCAATTTGACCTTCCCAGGAATTAACAGAACATGCCCTGAAGCAAGTGTCATACTGACATTTCTTTATTGTGTACTGCTGAAACATATGAAATATATTTCCATTTATGTGCAGAGAAGCCAATATTATGGGGAAGAAATTGTCAAATTTCCATTGGTCTGATTTTAGTAAAATTTTAGATGGCTCAACAAATATTTCTAAAAGACTCAAATATAAAATTTCATGAAAATCCTGTACAGCAGTTGAGTTGAGTTGTTGTTACATGGGGAACATACAGACACAGTGAAGACTATAGGTGCTTTATACATTTTCAAATACAAAAACATTATTAATAAATAATGAAAATGTAGTAGAGAATGTGGTAGAGAATGAAAGGGACCTGGGGGTGGTTGTGCAGGCAGATATGAAGTTCTCTGAGCAGTGCAGACGGGCTGCAAGAGTAGCTCATGGTGTATTGTCAATGATATATAGGAATTTTTCTAGCAGGGATAAGGAGGTGATTATTCCCTTGTATAAGGCAATGGTCAGGCCACACCTAGAGTACTGTATACAGGTCTGGAGGCCCATTTCAAGAAGGATGTAGAGCTGCTGGAACGAGTACAGAGAAGGGCAACAAGATTAGTGAATGGAACAAAGGGGTGCTCTTACGAAGAAAGGCTTAAGTTTTGCAAATTACAGTGTCTGGAGACTAGGCACCAGCGAGGTGATCTGATAGAGGTGTATAAAGCCTTGAATGGTTTGAGCATGCTCAATGCTGATGGGATTCTTCCTCTCGCTCAGAATAATCACCTGAGAGGGCATAAATTCAAATTGAGGAAAGACAGATGTAGGATAGATGTGCGGAAATTTGCCTTTAGCCAGCGGGTGGTTGGTTGGTGGAACAGACTTCCATCACTTGTCGTGGAAGTTGATAGCCTAAATAAGTTTAAGGCTCAGCTGGACAGGTATTTTGAACGAACAGAGGGGTGAAGTGGAAGTGGTTTTTTTTTTTTTTTTTTTTTTTGGCTGATGCTGCATAAGCTTGCTTTCTTGCATCCAATGCTAATGCTAAAGACATTTGCATCTTATATTATGCTGGTTCATATGTTATGAACCAGCATAACATAATATAACGTCTCCTCTGTCATATAGATATTTCATGGACTCATATTTCAGCATTTTGTCTATTGCGGCAGTATTTCTGGATTAATGGCTGTCTTAGGAGCTCTGACATATGAATCAAGCTAGTGGAGATTCAGTTGGTTCATGCACTAAGTATGTTGGATCAGAACTCATAACTCTTCATTTCATAATTGAAGAATCTAAAATTCTGATTTTTCCTTAAGAAGTTTATAAAGCTGCTGTGTGTTTTTATAAATACTTAAACTGTGTTTTTGCCACTTTCCAAACTAGTATCACTTCAAATAAAGTGAGCAGCACAGGTAGACAAACCTTGTCTAATAAAAATCAAGAAGAAAATTAAATTTTCATATTCACAAAAAGTTATACAAGTGTTGGAGTGGGATGGATATCTATGCAGAGGGCATTTTGACCAATGGTTTCTTATGAAATTTTTTCATAGTCACTCAATTTAAATGGAACTGATTGTACTGACCCATCCTTTGGAATTTCTTTTGGTCTGATTATTCAGATCAAGCTGTACTCTGCAGAAGTGCTGCAGAGTACAGCTTGATCAGAATTTTTCTTCATATATGTGAAATATGTATTTATTGACTGGGGTTGAAATTTATCTCATTTCATCACTGACAAATTAGTTGTAAACCTTGCCTTACATTGGCACTGTAATTACTAGATACTTAATTTACTGCTATTATTAAGAAATTGGTAGCATTAGACAGTTAATTTTGCAGTTGATAAGACAGTAATGGGAAATATTTTGCATTTACATATAGAAAAGTATAAATGTCCTTTGTAACAGTGAAGGCGTTCCTGACCTCAGACTATACTAATGTGCATCTCATTTCATAACAGGTAGTAAATATTAAAATGAAAGAAAACACATTATGTTAATTATTCTATTTCTCTAAACATGTAGATTTTATGTTTTCATTTTAAATTTATTGTTATTGTTATATAACGATTAAATTTAAACTAAATATAGTGATTAAAAAAGTAGTTTTCAATAAACCATAAACTGGCATTTATTATTGTTATTACATACACAAATGGACAGAGAATCTTAAATGAGGTCTGTCTGTCTGTTTATAGAACATGGGAAAATTTCTATAGAGCCCATAGGACCTTGATATGAACTCCATGAATCAGGCAGTAGATGCCATTTTAATAATCTATTTCTTCCCAGCCCTTAGCCAGTATGTCTGTGGTAATTGATTTTGCTACCTCTTTTATCCTCTGTTTCAGTGAAGTAATATTTTTAGCAGTTAAGTAAGGTTATACTGGCACAAGCCCCCCCCCCCCCCCCCTTTACATAGCCCACAAGAATAAGTTACATGCTTTAGCCTTTACATAGCCCACAAGAATAAGTTACATGGCTTTAGGACTGGAAACCACGGGGGGGGGATCTTCCTTATTACCTCATCTGTTCCATTGCTGAGGTGTGAGTGTTATAGAGGCATACTGCCTTGTGAAATCAGTGGAATATTCATGAATTTGATGCAAAAGTCAGTTATTCAGTGTGTCCAGGTAAGCTCCCATTTAATAATCTTTTCTATAAAAATGAAAGGGTTGTATTTTTTTTTTATGTGAAATGGGACACATTGTATATATTTTTGATGACTGTGAATCTTCAGTGTCCTGTATTTTAATTTTATGGTATTTCACTGAAAAACAAGCTGAGCTGTTCTGTTTTCTGAAAGTCACAGCAAAAATTGTATTACATACATTTGTCATGTTTTAACACTTGCACTAACTACAACTTATATTAGTTTTCAAAAGTAAATACTTCCTGAGTGCATGTGTTAAAACATGATAAATGTATGTAATACAATTTTTGCTGCTTACAGCTAATTGTTACTTGATTTATGTTGTAGTGGATCTTTTTTTACAGCATGTATAAAATTGTTTGGTGTTTCAGAATTTACTGGCACATGCATGGTTAATTTTTCATAAACATCTGAAAGTGTTTACTTCTTGAATCATCCTGTTTATTAGAGCATTGTTTACTGCTGCTAAATAAATTTCTTGACATATTATTGGTTAATCTGCAAAGGTTCATTGGAAAAGTTGAGAAATATTTTTGAATGCATGCTAATTTAAATTTTACATAACCAAGCGAAATAATACTCCTTACTAACATGCTTTTTTTACACTTCAAATAATTGTGTGGAGCTGATAATGATGGTAGTGGTGGTGATAAATAGGTTTTACTACTAATATAATTTTTCTAGTAACATCTTACTAATGTTAGTTGATATCAATACTAACTCTTAATTTGAAGCAGGCAAAAACATTCGAGAAGTTTGAACTATTCTCTGGTGGCTTTTTCAACTGGAGATGGGAAACTAACAAAGGTACTGCATGCATTGCTTCTTTATTTGATTGAAAATTTTAATATTATTTTTACTACTACTTGTTAATATGCACTTTCCTACATAACTTTTTTCATGAGTCAGTTTGATTTAAACTTGAAGACATGTATTAACTTTTAATATACTAATATACTAAAAAGAAATAATATATACTAATCTATATTGCTTTACAATTTTTTTACAATTTTAATTTTCATCATCAAAGTAATTAAGTTCTCTTTGTGATTTTATTTTATCTACTTGTATTCAACTGCAAAAAAACAAGGACAGTTAATATGTGAGTTTGACCAAAGATATCTTTGTAGTTAATAACATGACGTAGGAAAGGTAAACTGGGTAGTGAAAATCATGCTTTGTACAATGTCAGAACAAGGCCCTATTTCAAGAATGGTTGCATAATCTTTTTTTCAAAGTACAGTGCCGACCAGGCTAGCTGGGTGGATAAAGTGCCTGCCTGGCAAACTAAAGGTCGTGGCAGGTTCGAATCCCACCTCGGGCTTGGATCAGAGTAGAAAATGCAAAAACTTTGGGAGGTGCAATATAGCCACAGAAGCCGATGCACCAGGAACTAACAAAAAAAAAAAAAAAAAAAAAAAATCAATCAAAGTACAGTAAACCCTCGCTAATCCGGTTTAATTTGGTGGGAGAGGTCATCTGGTTTATAGTATAATACGGATTAGCGAAGCAAAAGATAGCTATAAAAGAATGAAAACTTAGAACACTAATAAATAAAATAGGTAATGCTGATGAAAATAAATAAAAAATATATCACTGTAGAGCCTTTATTTAAAAACTATAAAAAGACAATACATTTATCCATCTATCAATGAATAAATGTAGTCTTTTTATATATCTATCAGGTGGCGCTGGTGTTGCACCCAACGGCACTTGGTCATTGCTGTGAATACCACTTAAATACAGCTTCTTCCGGCAACACTTCTTTTAGCTTTTTTAATGTCTGTCTATTTGATACACTGCTTTTATCACTTCCCACATCGAATTTTAAAGCAAATGTTTTTATAGATTCGTTTTGTAGTCTGGTGGCCAATACCAAATTCTTCAGCAATTTTTTTTTTTTTTTTCTAGGAACACCATTTTCAAGTTGTTGAGCTTGTTAATAATAGTTAAAGTAACGTGTTTTCTTTTTATTCCACTTTTCAGTTCAATTCTTTAGAACCCATAATTATATAAAATATGTTAACTTATGAACATAATACGTATAAAGAAGTACGCAAATGAAACTTTATAAACAATAACATCCTTCCCACTCAGAGTCAACAACAATACCAAACAACACACAAAACAATGTAATGTATGTTCCGTCTCTCTCTCTGCACACAGTCAGTGTGACTTATCTGCCTTCCTAAATCCCATGTGCAGTGCTATAGTCATAAAGTTAGCAGAAGGTATACTCTATGACTGTTATGAAAAGCAAAGAGTATACTGTGCATATTAATCGAATTACAGAAGGTATATGGTGTATACCTGTATACGCTGTATTTCAGTCTTTCAAAAACCGGAAAGTATATGCTATTCACCTTAAAAAATCCAGAGGGTATACGGTGTATACCCGCATATACCCTCCACTACAGCCCTGCCCATTGTCTTTCAAAGTACTCAACTGTGAACAGAATTTTTCATATTTCGATCCGGGTTAACTGTAACCGGATTAGCGAGAGCTTACTGTATTGCTAACAAATGCAGTTGTAAACACTTTTGTGAGACACTTAAAAGCCTGGTGTAGAGATGCAATGAGTATAAAGCACACTTGTCCAGCATTATTGGTTGCTGCACACAACCAAGAATGCAGTAAATGCTTTAGCTGACAGTTAAGTGGTTGCTGTAAACATATCAAAGGCTTACTCACATTGAAAGTTGGAATTATTTATATGATGCCTACAATAACAAGGAAATAAAAATAATATGCTCAAATTATTTTTCTGAAAATGTGAAGCTGTTCTTCCATATCTGAAAATTAATTTTATGATCAGATGCAATCAGTGTGTGAACTTTTATTGGACATTCACAGCACTCATCTTTTAGCTTTTCAGAGCCATCCTGTGAAGATCTGGAAGATGATAAAAAAACTGGAAAAACACACTTAAGCAAGAAAGAGAGCATTATTACCATAAATTATTATACTAATTTGTAGGTTTCATTTGCATCTTTCCTCAACTGGAAATAAAATATGTGTGGTTTTTTTACACCTTTTACCATAATGTCACCACTGCCTTGACTAAACAAACTCCACAATGTGAGAGTAGAAGAAATAGGTAGAAGAAATGATGTATGTACAGTAACCAACTCTTCATGCACTTAGGCATTTAGCCAAGAAATATTTTTAGATTAAATCACACACACCATCAAGCATCTCTCATATTATGGAGTTATACTTCATAACTGGGTTGTCACTATTGCTACAACAGGGTACCTGCCCACCCACCGATGAGTAAGCCAATAAGCTTCGAAATAGTGTCATCTGGGTGGTGGTATCTGCCGAGAATAAGTAACATTAGTCTTCTCCACTGGTGAAGTGTTACTTATTCAAAGCAGTGCAATAGCTTGGCCACTCATTGTGAAGGTATCCACAATATGAGATATAATTAAACAATGCATTCATATTACCTAGGTAGTAGTAATGATGTATATGCAGTAACCATGCATAAACCAACTCTTCATACTCTTAGGCATTTAGCCATGACATATTTTTAGAACTCTAACATGATTCCATGTAAATGTCTTGTGATATGGAAATGGCTTGTAGAGGGAATCAGTCATGTTAAGTCAGCTGCCATGTCATGGAGCACTATGGTCCTATGTACTCTAATATGCATAAAGTTGGGCTAATTTGTGGAATTTAATTGTCAAACCTTTATTTTTATATGTATCATTTACATTTTTAATTTTTCCTATCTCTATTGTTTAACTTTTCCCAGAGTACCTATATATACATATATATATTTTTATTTTTCATGTGTAGGCTCTGAGTACATAAATATATGGTTTTCAAGGTCATTCCATATTCCATGCAAATGATGCATGCATTATTGCTTTGAAATCTTCCATACATCTCTTTTTTTGTTTCCAACTAATAGTAGACACAGTTTTAATAGATAACATCACAAATATAGTTTTTAAAACCAGAAGAGGACTGTCAGACCAGTATTGCACCTCTCAGCCATTTGTCATCTGATTTTGGCAATTTAAACTGGTACATGCTGAAATAAAAAAGATTTTGAAGCATGTGTGTACACATTGGCTGTCTTTGGCTAAATATCTATCTTTATTGCTAGGGTGGTAGAGCAGCGACAGCCTTTGACAAGTCTATTTAAAGAAGAGATTAGAAGTGGTTGGAGAACCCATAAGAACCATTTACCAAATTGAAAAGTACAATCAGCAATCACTAGTGAGTGGCATTGACTCATGTTCAATTCTAATTAATGATTGAAGAGTTTTGAATGAAGATAAATTCAAAAAAATAAAAGTACTTCCACAAACTTCCATAATATTAATCACTGACATGAAGAGTCTGTTCATGTTCCTCTCTTCTTGTTTGAATAAAGCAATTTGCTGGTTTCTTTTAAATGTTATACCAACAAAACTTCATTCCAACATACCTGACATCCACGTACTGTGTCATTACTCCTAGATATGTTGAAGAATGTTATATGTGAATTTGTTTTACCAGTAGTTTTTAAATATTGTGCTTTCATCTTGGAAGTTTATTATCATAGCAGGCTAAACCAGAAGGATAATCCTGACTTAGTCATAGACATTTTACTACTGAGGTTGTGGTGAATGTGAAACAAGAGAAGATTTTGTTCAGTGAGAAAATACTTTATTGCTGCATGTGATTACATGCTGCACAAATTACTATTAAAAATTGATATTCTTATAAATGTTGAGGCAGCACAAATTTCATCAATTTACAGCACATTTTCAAATTTTTTGTGGACAAGTTTTCACTACTACTTGTCATCATTAAAGATAAAGAACTAGATGAAGGAATAGCTGTTTTACAGCATCACATCTGTCACTTTCAGTGAAGAACTTACTAGATATTATGAAAGAATTGGTGTATGGTGTTCCTTGATTGGTAAACTGAGAAATGCGCAAGGAAGCTTGAAATATAAAAAATTATCCCAAGTCATGCTTGCCATTTTAACAGTTCCTTATAGCAGTGCCGAGTGTGAGAGAATATTCAGCCATGTTAGAAAAACCAAAAGCTGTTAAGTCTTCTCTTTCTGCTGAAGCATTTGGAAATGGTTATGATAGTTGAAGTCTAAACAGCAGGGCCATTGTTATGTACAAAACTTTTACTCAACTTTCTGAAGCAGCTAAAATCTGCAAAAATCTCATGTTTGAGGCAATCAGAATCAGTCTATGTCTAACAGAAAATCTAAACAGAAACAGACAGAAAAAATCCCAGTTAGGATAATGTTTGAAAGTATATATTATCCTGGTAAATAATCCTATGTATATATTTTAATATAATTGAAATTTGTTGTCATTGAAATTTAGTTTCTAGTGAAGTGTGGAGTTTAAAACATTCTTTGACTGTTTTAGCTCAAATATTCATTGTTTTCTTCATGGTTACAATTATATTATGGATTTCCATAATTTTTTACACACTTACAATTATCTGATCTCCATCTTTTTTTTTTTGGGGGGGGAAGCTTCCTAAGTGGAATCTTTTTTTTTTTTTTTTTTTTTCTCTCTCTCTCTCTCTCTCTTCTCCCTGATGCAGAAGAAGCCTTATTTTCTTGTGCCATCTGGACAGCATTAATACTAACCATTACTACCAAAATTTTTGTACATCATGTCTGTGTTGCCTGTCTGCACTGTTGAAAGAATTTGTCAGATTGCACAACTGTGCCTAATTCTTTAAAAAAAATTAAATTATTAGACAGATGCTCTAACTCATCATTATCATCATCATGAACTCGGTCTGGCTTAGGTCTTTTAAGACCTGTTCCATTGTAGCTCTTGGAGGTAGTCTTGCCATCGTTGTCTTGGTCGACTCACATCTCTCTTGCCTGTAGGTTTGTAGTTAAAGGCTAATTTTGGGATCCAGTCTGGGTTTTCTATGTGGCTGATCTATTTTTCCTGATACTGTTTTATGTCATTTACTATGTTATCTACTTTTAATTTCTCGCAGATATCTAAATTTCTTTGGTGGTCTAGTCTTGTAAAGCCTAATAATGGTCTTAAAAATCTCATTTGTGTTGCTTGTAGTTTGTGTGCATCTTTCTTATTTATGACCCAAGTCTCACAGCTGTAGAAGAGGGCTGATTTTGAAGTGATGTTGTGCAGTCATGATGTTGTTTCAGTTGACATTTGTTTTCTGAAGTGGCGTTTAATTGTTCCATTAATTTTATTATATTTTTGCAGTTTAGTATGGATGTCTTTCCCCTCATTTGATATTAAATTTCCCAAATAGGTGAAGTCAGATATTTGTTTTATTATTTATTATTATTTTGTCATCAATAACAATTTTGACTCTTTGTATGTTTTTTTTTTTTCCACATAATTCCATAGGCGCCTCTGTAGCCAGGTGGGAAGGAGCAGCAGTGCATAGCACACGCTTCTTGATTAGACCAGGGTTCGAGCCCATCACCACCAAATACGGAGGATGTGGAAACGTCAGGGAATGACCACCGTATATCCCGGAGCAATATGGCCTTAGTTGCTAATGCTCCTAAAAACCAAAATAACTAACTAACCACATAATTCCATTGATTTTGTTTTTGAGGTGGAGATTTTCATCTCATACTTTTTACCTATCTTATTCAGTTCATTTGCTGCTCACACAAGCAATTCAAGGGTGTTAAACATATGGCCTGCAGGCTGGAGCCAGCCCACTTATTAAATCAGTCCTGCCTGTACAATTTCTGAAAATACTTATAAAATTAAAAACATGGTTATAAAATTAAAGTACAAATGATATAAAAGTGACAATGCTGCAATGTAAACAGACTGTCACAAGAATCTTCGAGAACATACACATACAAGAAACTTTGCAGAGTCTTTCCTAAGTTCTAGAAAGGTTTGAATGCTTCGCAGTTGTTCTAGAATGGGATCTTCGAAGGGAAGCTGGGTTGACTATATGAAGCCCAGGCATTGTGCAACAAAAACATGAGTACCATAAATTCAAGGGCAATTATCAAAATGAAAATACAGGCAATAAATAAATTTCAGTGTACTCACTCAAATGAGCTGTGCTACTAGTCACTAATACAGTTGTGGTGAGCTACATGGTTATGAGCAAAGTATTATTACAATTAAATTTAATATTATGATAAATTTTATAATTACATATTACCTACGAGGGTGGTTCAATAAAGAATCGCCCTCACCTACTTCCACATATCGTAGAGTCATGATATTTTGCGTGTAGCATCATACATATCTCTGTACTAAAGGTGTAAAATTTCAACCCTGTGTCTTAATTTGTTTTTCTCTTACAGAGCTGTAATCCAGTATCTGTTCTTGAAGGGGAAATCTCCTAAAGAAATCCACGAGGATTTCTTTTGGAGATTTCCCCTTCAATGTATATAAGGATGAAGTCCCGTCCTATGGCATTGTGAAGCACTGGCATAGATAGTTTAGCTGTGGTTGGATACCACTGAAAGTAACCTGAAAGTAAAAAGCAGTCATGGAATGGCAACATCATGGTTCCCCCCCCCCAAGAGGGCAAGGGTCCAAGAGTCAGCAGGAAAGGTCTTGCTGACAGTGTTTTGGGATGAGAAAGGTGTAATAATGACTGATTACCTGCTGAAAGGTAGAACAATTACAGGTGCCTATTATGCCAACTTACTCACAAAATTACGGGAGAAAATCAAAATATGTAAGCATGGCATGCTGTCCGAAAGTGTTAGAATGCTTCAAGACAATGCCCCAGTTCACACTTCTGAAATTGTGACAACAAAAGTGGCCACCTGTGGATATGAAATACTGCCCCATCCAGCCTACTCACCCAATCTTGCGTCATCAGATTTCTTCTTGTTTCTTTCCCTCAAATCATTTCTTCGGGGGGGGGGACCCACTTCCCTGACAACAAGACACTCATTTCTGCAACAGAGTCGTGGTTCAAAGATCAACCTCACCACTTCTACAAAAATGGTATTCGTAGCCTCATCCATCGATGGGAAAAATGTGTAAATCTGCATGGTGGCTATGTAGAGAAAGACTAAAATCTGTGCCAAGAATCAACAGGCTACCACCTCTGCAGCTAGGTCAGGGCAATTTTTTATTTAACCGCACTCGTATGTTGCTTAAAAAGAAGAAAAGCAGATGTTGAATGCCAGATATTCTCTGATAAATGGAAACTGCCATATTTTTTCATTGAATATAAAGGAAAACCATTATACTTCATTTGTCAGAAAAATGCAGTACAACAGGCCCTCGTTATAACGCGGTTCGCTTTGCACTGATTTGTTATAACACTGTTCTTATATTATAACCTGCATCTGACTATAATGTTGTCACAAATCACTATAACGCTCTTTTACAGATTGCATTTTTGGCATATTTAACGAAATTGTTTCATTTGATGGAGTTGATAGCTTGAAAATGAAAGCAAAACAGCATTAAAACGTTTCCCACGCCGACTTGAGAAATTTTCTCGCACGCTAATATAATTGCAGTACAGTGACTTGTTACATAGTTCCGAGATCAAAATGATCAATTATATTGCTTATTTGCGTTATATGCATTTATCTGAAGGCTAGTCATCATTCAGTTCAGTATTAGACATCATGCGCAACGGACAGTTTACTCGAACATTCTATCATAATTAATGCAACCAACGCAGTTACATTTTTGAAGAGTTGATAAGAATGAAAAAGCAACAATGTCTGGACGCAGTACGAAGACTACAAATGTAAGAAAAAGACTGAATTTGAAAATGAAATTAGACATTTTGAAGCAAATCGATTCTGGTCAATGCAAGCGGATGCGCGCCGTAATTTAGGACTTGCAAGTTTAACTCTAAGAACAGTTATAAAAATAAAGAATTAATTTTATCAGCGGGAAAGACAGCTGTTCCATTGCAAGCAACTAGGGCTAGGCCGGCTATTAGGATTGAAATGGAGAGACTTTAACTAATTTTATTGAAGATAATATTCAATGGAGAATTCAGTTAAGTTAAATGTTATAAAAAAAGAGAGAGAGAGAGATTAACCTATATGATGATCTGAAGAAAACTCACCTAAAAAAAAAAAAAATGTGTAACCATTTAAAGCTAGTAAGGGTTGGTTGAATAGATTTAAAATCCAGGGAGAAGCCGCAAGTGCAGATCAAGGAGCCGAAACTTTCAAAAAAGAACTTGTTAAAATTATTGAAGAGGGGTATTATGTGTTATACTTCTCAACAAGTTTTTAACATAGATGAAGCAGGACTTTTTTGGAAATGAATGCCTAAAAAGTTTCATATTGAAAGAATAAAAAAACATGCCAGGTTTCAAAATGGCGAAGGATCGGTTGACTTTATTGTTGGGTGGTAAAGCTGCGGGGGATTTAAAATTAAAACCACTTTCAGTTTACCAGGAAGAGGAACAAAGTACAGTCAGTCCTCGTATAGCACGATAGTTGTGTTCCTAGAAACCCTTGTGCAATGCAAAATCATGTAATATAAACAACAGGCCCTATGGGAAAAATAGGGTTAGGTGCCGACCACCCAAGATTGAACACACATTTGTAACCAAAACATTACCAAACACAATAAATTATCATAAAATACTTACGTATTTTATTGCGACTATTACGTAATAAAATATTGCTACTGCTTTTGCTTCTGTTGTAAGCAAACTTGTTTTTTGTTTGATTTTCTATCGAAACAGATGACAGCCGTTCCATCTCTTCCAATTCTTTGTGTCTTGATCTAATGGATTTTAATTACACTTTGAGTTGTTCCTGCTATGAAAGTTGTTTTTATTTTCTCTGCATTCTTTGTAATTCTCTGCGTTGCCTCATTTAGGCCTGTAGCACATGCAATTAGTATTAGTATTAGTAATGGCCGCATGGTGCAAGAAAGCCTATGGCTTATGCTGCACCAGCCAAAAAAAAAAAAAAAAAAAATCTGAACAAAACATTGATAAAAACAAAAAAAAAAAAAATAATAATAATAAAATAAATAATAATAATTAATAAAAAAAAAAAATTAAACCTATCATCCTATGCGCTTCCCTTACCCGAAAATACTATCCAGATGACCTTTGAATTTCCCCAAACTATCGGCCTCTACCACCCATGAAGGCAACTTATTCCAGTAATTTATAACTCGCTGGCTAAAATAAAACTTCCTGCAGTCCAATCTAAACATTTCCCCCCGTAACTTGAATTTATGTCCCCTAGTTCTAGCATCATTTATAATCTTGAAAATTTCGTCCTCATTCATTTTACTGATGCCTCTCAGAGCTTTAAACACCTCAATCAAATCTCCTCTAAGGTGTCTAGTTTCCAAACTCTGCAACCCACATATTCGAAGTCTTTCTTCATAAGGACGTCCTTTTGCCGATCTCACCAGGCGAGTTACCCGTCTTTGCACCTTTTCAAGAAGCTCAATGTCTTTCTTTAGGTGCAGTCTCCATACTTGAACACAGTATTCCAAGTGTGGTCTAACATAAGCCTTATATAATGGGATTATCACGTCCCTATCTCTACTTGCAAAAGTTCGATAGATCATCGATAGGACACCATGGGCCTTCCTTGGAACCTGTTTACAATGCTCAGAGAATTTCATGTCTGACCGTATCATAACACCCAAGTCCCTTTCCTCCAGTAATGGGTTTAGTTGAACTCCACCAAATGAATAAGTTATTTTGGGATTACTCTTTCCCATGTGTAATATCTTACACTTTGTTGGATTAAAGCATAGCTGCCATTTTTCTGACCATTCCTGAAGTCTATCTAGGTCTCTCTGAAGAAGCTCAGCTTGACAGTGATCATTAACTACTCTACCAATTTTAACATCATCTGCAAATTTAGACATCACGCCCTCTATCCCTTCATCAATGTCGTTTATGAAAATTAAAAACAACAGTGGTCCTAATACTGATCCTTGGGGAACCCCACTTCTTACATCAACCCAATCTGAGGAATAGCCATTTAGCATTAGTATTAGCATTAGTAGAGGCATTTGATGCAAGAAAGCAAGCTTATGCAGCATCAGCCAAAAAAAAAAAAAAAAAACCCACTTCCACTTCACCCCTCTGTTCGTTCAAAATACCTGTCCAGCTGAGCCTTAAACTTATTTAGGCTATCAACCTCCACCACAAGGGATGGCAGTCTGTTCCACCAACCAACCACCCGCTGGCTAAAGGCAAATTTCCGCACGTCTATCCTACATATGTCTTTCCTCAATTTGAATTTATGCCCTCTCAGGTGATTTTTCTGAGCTAGAGGAAGAATCCCATCAGCATTGAGCATGCTTAAACCATTCAAGGCTTTATACACCTCTATCAGATCACCTCGCTGGTGCCTAGTCTCCAGACACTGTAATTTGCAAAACTTAAGCCTTTCTTCGTAAGAGCACCCCTTTGTTCCATTCACTAATCTTGTTGCCCTTCTCTGTACTCGTTCCAGCAGCTCTACATCCTTCTTGAAATGAGGCCTCCAGACCTGTATACAGTACTCTAGGTGTGGCCTGACCATTGCCTTATACAATGGAATAATCACCTCCTTATCCCTGCTGGAAAAATTCCTGTATATCATTGACAATACTCCATGAGCTACTCTTGCAGCCCGTCTGCACTGCTCAGAGAACTTCATATCTGCCTGCACAATCACCCCCAAGTCCCTTTCATTCTCTACCACTGTCAGTGTAGTACCACAGAGTTGATACGTTGCTCTGGGGTTGCTTTTTCCCATGTGTAGTACTTTACATTTGTCAATGTTAAACTTCATTTGCCACCTCTCAGCCCATCTGCTCAACCTTTCCAGATCCTGTTGCAGCAGCATAGTGTCAGTAGTGTCCTTGACAACCCTGCCAACCTTTGTATCATCTGCAAACTTGGACATTAAGCTTGATATACCATCATCAATATCATTTATAAATACAGAAAACAATAATGGACCCAACACTGAGCCCTGAGGGACTCCACTAATAACATTAGTCCACGATGAGCAGTGTCCATTGATTACCACTCTCTGTCTTCTCCCCCTCAACCACCCCTTTATCCATAGCAGCAATTTGCCTCCAATGTCACACTGCTCCAATTTGTGTAGCAGTCTTCCATGTGCAACAGTATCAAAAGCCTTTCTAAGATCCAAGTATATAATATCAAAGTTATTCCCTGCATCCAGTTCTTTTGTGACTGCATCATAGTATCCAATCAAGTTGGTCAGGCAAGACAACTTCCCCTTAACAAAACCATGCTGTGTCTGAGCTATAACTGAAGTCTTGTCTAAATGATCCTGCAGCGCTTCTTTAACCAGTGCCTCCATTAATTTTCCTGGAACAGAAGTTAAGCTCACAGGTCTATAATTACTTGTGTCAGCCTTTGATCCTCCTTTGTGAATTGGGGTCACATTTGCACATTTCCAGTCTATGGGTACCTCCCCTGAGTCCAAGGAAGCTCTCATAATTATAGCTAAGGGTTTGCTTACTTCCTTTGCTGCCTCCTTTAATATAACTGGATAGATCCCATCCACCCCGGGTGCCTTTCTTGTGTTTATCTTCAACAGTTTCTCCTCCACTTTACTCCCAGTTATTTCAAGATTCTGTAGCTTACTGCTAGAGTTGAATACACCTCTGGCATTCCCCTTGCTGAATAACTCCTCATGTGTGAATGTCGATGCAAAATATTCATTTAGTTTGTTAGCTACCTGAGCAGGATCATCAACAGTTGACCCATCAATATCAAGTGGACCAATCTGATTCATCCCCTTCCTTCTAGAGTTTACATAAGTAAAGAACTCTTTGCTGTTTTTCTTTGCATCCCTTGCCAAGGATTTCTCGTAATCTGCCTTCGCCTGCCTAACCTCCTTTGTAACTTGGTTGCATATCAACTTGTATCTATCATAGGCTTCTGTGTCATGTGTTAATTTGTAAGTATCCCATGCATTTTTCTTCTCTGCCATATGCCTCATTAGTTCATCTGACATCCATTTTGGCCTAAACCTTGAACAATATTTCTTAGTTGGTATGTAAAGCCTAGTAGCTTCCAAGATAAACCTTGAACAATATTTCTTAGTTGGTATGTAAAGCCTAGTAGCTTCCAAGATAAGTAAGTTCTTTGAATGCTTCCCATTTTGAATTTGCTGTTGGTAACATCATCAGTTGGTCCCACTGTATAGAATTTAAATACTGTCTCAGTCCATCGTAGTCACCTTTACGGAAGCAATAACCCTTCCCTTTACCCCCTAATGGTAGTTACCTCTTTCAGTAAATCCCACTTAAGCACACTGTGATCACTGCCACCTAGTGGTTCATTTATCTGCAGATTCTTAATGCATGAAGAATCACTGCTGATAATCAAATCAAGAGTATTACTCCCTCTAGTTGCCTCCCGAACATGCTGATGCAGAAAACAATCATAGTAAAAATTTATCACAACCCTCTGCCTCCTGCCCTGAAGCCAACCTTCTATCCCTCTAAGGATTTTCCCAGTGATTCCAACCTGTTCCAGCTTATAAAGCAACCGCTCATGTGGGACTGAGTCAAAAGCTTTGCTGAAATCTAAATAAACAATGTCGAAATTATTCCCTAAATCCAGCTCGTGAATGACCCTTTCGAAATAGCGAACCAGATTTGTTAAACATGATTTTCCCTTTACAAAACCATGCTGAGTATCCTTGAGAATTTCAATTCGATCCAAATGATCCTGAATTCCACCCTTGATCATTGTCTCCATGATTTTCCCTACTACTGAAGTCAGACTGACAGGTCGATAATTTCCAACTTCACTTTTAGAGCCACCCTTATGTATGGGAGATACATTAGCACTTTTCCAATCCAAGGGAATCTCCCCAGAGTCTAGTGATGCTTGCATAATTAGCCTCAATGGTTCAATGCACTCGCTTGCCATCTCCCTTAAGATTATAGGGTATATTCCATCAACTCCAGGAGCCTTACTGGCCTGTAGGCTCGAAAGTTTTTTCATTAAATAATCTTGCGAAATTTCAATATCATTAATTACACGTTTTTTAACTTCGCTCTCACAATTTCCCATTGCCACAAAAGGTTTTTCATTTGTAAATATCGATGCAAAATAACTTTTGAGTTCATTTGCAACGGCAGCTGGTGTATTTAATACTATCCCCTTTCCCATACGTAAAGGTCTGATCTGATTTGTCCTGCTCTCCTTGGCATTTATATATGTGAAGAATTCTTTATCCCCCCTCTTTGCTCTGTTTGCTAGTGATTTCTCATAAACTGCCTTTGCCTGTCGAACCTTTTTTGTGGCTCTATTACACATCACCTTATAGCTGTTATAGGCTTCAGTACTTTTTATTTCTCTTTAACCTTTCCATGCCACCTTTTTCTGCTCAAGTAATGTGGCAACTTCACTATTCATCCAACTTGGAACCCTCCTCGTGGAGTATTTTTTTAATGGTATATATGCATTCAAGGCATCTGTGATTAATGTTTTAAAAGCGACCACAGTTCAAATGCATTCATTTTCTGCACGATATCTACCCAGTTAATAGAGGCCATTTAGTACCTTAAGGCATCGTAATTTCCTTTTCTGAAATTAAAACCCATTCCTTTGCCTTTTACTTCTGCTACCTCTCTCGTCATCATCCACCGTAGAACTCCGTGATCACTTCCTGCTACTGGTTCCTCTACTGTCAGCCCTGTTATGTCATCTGATTCATGTGTGATGATGAGGTTTAGGATATTCTTTTCTCTAGTACTTTCCCTGACATGTTGATACAAATAACAGTCATCTAGTTGATTTAAAAATTTGGTTCCCCCTGTCGAGTTTCCTTCCCATTTACTCCAATCTATTAAAGGCAAATTGAAATCACCCATGATAAGGCATTGACGCTTACTTGCTCATTCCATTTGCATGTAGAGGCTTTTGTCATAATCTTCACAATCACCTGGTCTGTAGATTACTCCTACTCGCATTATACCTTTGTTTCCAACTATCTCACACCATACAGACTCTATACCAGCATGTGAAACATCTGAATCCGGGAAGGCCATCGTCGCACTCATGCTGCTTCTGATAAGAAGCATTACCCTACCACCCCTTCTATCTACCCTATCCTTCCTAAATCACATGGTTCCAATATCACGTGGTCTTTCATTTCGCTCAAAGCATTTCACAATTTCATATTTTTTCTCTATCGACAGAGGCGGACTGGCCATAAGCCTTACCGGGGAAACCCCGGAGGACAGTGTCATTTTGGCCATAAACACTAGTATGAGGCCACTACAAATTTTCCTGGGTAAGAATTTTTGACCCAGTCTGCCTCTGTTTATCGATATTGCTTTTCTTTTTCTCTCTGAATCTGCAGTGTCTTCACCAGGACGCTTCCTTTTCACACCTTTTTTACAAATTTTTAGGGACTAAAGCAGAATTTCAAAACGAGGAGGCATGCTTGATACACATAAACAAAGCTGCACGCGTGTAGCAACTGAATAAACAACACCGTAAACGCAGAGACACACTATGAACACCTCACTAGCTCACATTTTACTAAAGCACATTTCTGGGGGTTACTAACATAAAACAATTTCCAATTGCGTTCCTTCTAATGGAATCTGTTATAAACTGGTAGTAAACTTGATCTAATTGCATTTGCGATAATACCGATAACTGGAATTGTGTTGATTTTTACGTTATTATGGTTAAATGTGTTTCTCCTTCACTGATATAAAAAACATAAATACATTTTCAGAATCTTCTCTTCATTCCTATCGTGTTGCGTTCAGTTGGGGTGATTCCACGTTCAACTGCCATTTCTTGTAAACACAAAGGCGAGTCGTGCATAAGCGAATTTGGTTTGTGTTATATAAGATATCGTTCCCCTATTTATAAATCGTATATGATCGAATTCCTGTAGTGTAAACACTTGTTATTCAAGGACTGACTGTATATCCAGACACTTAAAAAAATTCATTGCCCATCAGCAGATGTTTCTATTTTTTTGTTCCTCAATGTTTTTATTAGAATTAGAGCCTTAAAGTCTTCCTGACTTTCCCTTGCTCACACATTAACTTACATAATTCTGTTAATAAATAAAAGTACTCTCATCTAAAAGAATTATAAATATTGATTCAAAAAAAATTATTAGTTCATTAGGTATCTATTTAGGGTCACCAATGATGTTACTAAAATTATCAGATACAACAACCATTGCCAATGAAAAACTTTTTACTGTTACCCTTGGCTCTTCTGCATTTCTTTTCCTACTCTGACTTAGCATGGCTTACTCTCTTAGTAATTTTTTACAGATTATTTTAAACTTGTCATAGTATTCAGTGTCTTTTGATAATGTATAGTCTTCCCATGCAACTTTCTTTCTTTATTATTTTTATCAATTCAGTGATCATCCACTTTGGATGATCACTGAATTGATAAAATCCTGGAAGAATAACTCTATAAGGGGAATAAAATCACTTCTAAAAACTTCTAAACATAAGTTTAAAATGGGAAATAAAATCACTCCTTTGAACATTTTACACTTAGCTTTTGCACTTTTTAAATTCACTAACTATTCCCATTGAACAGAATTAAAATAATTCTAAATGCATAAAAATTTCATTTACCTAAATTAGAATGGCAGTGATGTAAAGAAGTGGACTAATTCCATTCATAATATTCCCAGTGATAGAAAGAGCCAATCCAAATCTGCCTTGATCTTTGCCAGCCTCTTCCAACTTGGAAGGCAATTTATTTCAATGATCTACAGTATTCTGCCTAAAGGCCTTTATGAGATCCTGTTATCTGTTAATCCTCCCTGAGACTTTTGGATTAAAGAAAGAAGCTGGTTGTTAGGCTTTGCAGTTGAGTATTCGTAGATTAATGGAATATATTTTTTATCTCCTGTAATTTCATAAGGGTAAATAATGATGTGCCTTTATTTTTTAGGGTTCTCGTAGACGGGCAAGTGTAGCAGCTTTTTTCCGACCTAGCAACATGGATAGTCCAAAAGTCAGTGGGAACAATGGAAGCTGCATTTCTGGTGTAGTTAGTAGTGTGGTAAGACCACATTTGAGATAATTGTCTTTTCTGTAAGAGGACACAGGTTTATAAATCGCCATTAAATCATTTGTGAAAAGAATAGTAAAATAAATGAACAGTGGAGTGTATTACTTTATCATTAGTGGTATTAAAGAAGCATTTTTTTGCTTCTCATTTTTAATTAATAACCATATTATACCATTTGCAAACTGTTTATGCATTCTTTCAGCAGATTTCTGTAAGCATTAAATACAAACTGAGTAGTCAAATAGTTAGGAGTATTTCATTGATCAATTTGAAATTCAGTTTGAATTGCAAAAATGCTTTTGATTATAGAGCTGAAGTTGAAACAGAGAGAGAATAGCATATTATAAACCTCTCATTTATATCTGCTCCTTTTTTCTTATAGTAGCTTGTTCTTATTCAATGTAATTGTGTTAATTGTTAATTAGAATGAGTATCAGAGCTCTAATTGACTATATAAAAATAATTAAATGTGTTACAGAATAATCCAAAAAGATATTAACACTCTGAACATTTGTAGTGAAGGAAAATTTGTCACTGTTAGAACTTGGTGCCTTGGAAAGCTGACATGTGCAGCCTCCCTTTGCAAATAATCATTTACTTATTAGTTGCAGACAAGATGGGAACAGTGCAAACAAGTGCTAAAGTAGTACTAGAAATTCTAGAACAAAAGACTTGATTTGTTGTCAGTAATTCACCCAGTTTTAAGGAGGAAATTTACAGGAAGTTCTTGACTTGCATTGAATGTCTTTTGCTAATGATAGCACAAACATGGCATCCTCTACATAGACTAATAAGAATAAGTCATATGGGGTTAGTAATTCATCCAGTTTTAAGGAGGGAACATGCAGTCAATCCTTGACTTGCATTTGAATGTCTTTTAATAATGATGCCACAAATGTGGCATCTTCTACATAGCCCAACAAGAGTAAGTCACATGGGATTAGGTTCGGGAGTGCCACGTGTCATCTTTGATATCTTGTCACCGAGGTGGTGTGTTATTGAGATAATCTCAAATGTCCATGTGAAAATAAGAAAGCATATCACCTTGCTGAAAGATGAAATCAGCAACATCTTTATGCAGTTGTGGCATCTTATTTGGTTTTATTATCTGCACTAACTGCAACTTGTAAGCTTTCAAAAGTAAACATGTCTGGGAATATGCTGTTGCTTGAACCATGTTGAACTCTGGTCACTGAATTTTTCCTTTGAACTGAATGACACAAAATACTTTATAGAAAAGCCATTTTAATAACTTGCTTGCCCTGATGGGTATACTTTTAATTACATTTCTGGTGAGGATTTTAAAAAAAAATTTCAGACCTTGAATGAGTTGTTTTATTGGTGAGGTTATCCATTAAGCTTAATTCTTATTACATACACTTTTATACACCATGATAAAAATATTTGTTGTACAGAAGTATGTTACAGCCTTTGCCTGAGCCAAAAGTTAGTGAAAACCTAAAATTATAGTTCTGGGGAAGACATTTAATTCCTATTTTAATGATCTAAAAATTCTTTTATTCAGTTTTCATCAATCTCACCTTCCCCCTTGGGGATCCAAATATAACTCCCAACCTTCCTCTGAATCAATTGAAAAGGCTGTTAGGTTTAGTTTCACTGGCTCCATGAGGTTTGAGTAGATGTGAACATATGCTGTGTCATGTAGGGTACTGAATTGTAGAGTTAGGTAATATTGTGATGATACATAACTCTTTAAAATGGTCAGAAATATGTATATATAGTGCTGTATTTGTGCAATACAGTTGTTTTTGGCCACTTTGCTACCAGGAAGCAGAAATAAGGAAGGCCGCTTCCCAGTACCCATCTATGCAACAAGGCGCCTCCGTAGCCAGGTGCAGCAGTGCGTAGCACACGCTTCTTGATTAGACCGGGGTTCGAGCCTGTGATCACCAAATACGGAGGATGCAGAAAGGTCAGGGAATGACCACCGCATATCCCCGGAGCAATATGGCCTTAGTTGCTAATTCTCCTAAAAACCAAATAAACAAACAATCTATGCAACAAGGAGGTGTTGTTGCATGTTCCATTTTCAATCCACTGCAGGATGAAAGCCTCTCCAGCAACTTTCCAGTTCCTTCTAGATTAGACTACTAAATTCCTCATTCATAGGTCCTATGTGTGTGCCAGCAATCCTATACCACTTCTGCCTAACCAGTGGCACCAGTAGCCCCCTTCACAAGAGTGGCGAGGCCAGCAAATTTATTTTTGCCCTATGAGGGAGGACAGCAAGGTTTCAGTAGATAACGAATATGTAGACAGACATTCTTTATATATTTGGCTTCTCATTTATAAATAATATATACCAATATATATTATTTTTATTGGTTTCTGGTGAAACTTTTCTGACATGCATGTCAAAAATAAGCTGAAACGGGAATATAATAATTTTTGCATGCCAAGGGAGGTAAAAAAAAACTGGTTAATAAATAGTCAAAATTAATAAATAGTCTTTATTGATATTATAAAAAAATATATTATATAACTCTTGAAAGTTGTTTCTAATGAAAAATTTGTTACTGCATAATTTTATGTAGCAACAAATTTCACTGGTATATGTAGTTCCCAACTGGGATTGATAATGGATTGGTAAGTTTACAATCATGTGGCAATTTTTTTATGAAAACCCCAAACACGAGAGGTATTAAAACCAATAGTACCATGCATGGTTTGGAGGCTGAGAAGCTGAAAAAAAAAAATTGAACTTCTGCAGACTGTAATTTTCAGGAAATATGTATGAAGAAAGGTTGTTCCAGAAAATGGCAATTGAATGAATAAATGAGGAAGATGAAAAGTTGGTTCTGTGAGTTTGAAGTTGGACAGTAAATGGATGTTGGCTGGTGGTGGCATGTGTTCGGAATGAGTTGGAAGAAAAATGGGATGCTAGCAAGTCAGCGTTATCCTTGGCTGAAGTGACAATAGAACCATCTGGTTTTAACAGAGGTGGGAGCAGAGATGGAAAAAAATTGTGGCCAATGGCTTTGGCAAGAAACCAGAATGTTCAGCTACCATTAGGGCAAAAAGCAAGTTTTCTACTCTTAGCCTATTCAAATTCTAGTTTGGACTGATTAATAGCTGCTTTACAATTGTTGCAAACTTTGGTGTAGGCAGAAAATCAAACCGAAGAGTTGGAAACAAGCCAATTACGATATGCAACATTCTTCTCTTGAACAGCCTTAGCACATTTATTGAAAAACCAAAGTTTAGATAAAGGACAAAATTTTAACGTGGAGTATGGAATAAAGGATTCCATTCCTACAAGAATAATTTCACTGACACGATCTGAGCAAACGTTGACATCAGAAGTTTTGAAACAGTGATCCGACCAAGGAAAAGAAGAAAAGAAATCTCTTAGGTCATCCCATTTTGCATTCTGGAAATGCCAAACAACATGAGGTAGCCATGTACTTAGACGGTACATGTACTTAGACCGGTTGTTTGTGAGAAAAAGATCAAGCATGTCGGCTGTATGGTTAGGATTGTCTGGGATTCTGGTAGGTAAATGAACAATCTGTGCAAGGTCATTAGTAATTGCAAAAGCTTCAGCATCTCGACCAGCTGGGTCTGTGTGAATAGAAAACAGAAGCCAGCTGGAGTTGTGAACATTAAAATCATCAAGGAAAATTACTTCACTGTTGGGAAAGTTGGACTGGAGAAAGTCAAGTTGCAAAGAGAGATAGTCAAAGAGCTCCAGGTGATTAGTGAAGTTAGGAGAACGGTAGAGACAACAGATGAATTTGACAGAATGAGATAGAGAGATTTTAAGCCAGAGAAGATCGAAAAGAATAGATTCCAAATAACAAAGTCCCTGATAGGGAATATCAGAATGGACATATGCACAAGTACCACCTTTGAGGCGAATGGAATAATACAGCGAACAATTTGGGCAACTGAGATGAGTAGTGGTTGAATCAACCGATAACTGAGATTCTGTCAAAAAAAAGTACATGGGGTTTGACAGACTGTAAGTAGAAATGGACATCATTGAAATTAGAACTGAGACCATGTGTATATTGTGAAATGAAGTAGGAAGTGTTTGGGAGGTTTAGATCTTTTTGCAGATAAGTTTGCTCTATTAGTTGGCTATCAAACATTGCCACTAGTATACTAGTCACTGCATTCTGATTTGACTTTACAAGTAAATTAGTTAATTTGAAAAGCTTTATTTGAAATAAGTATTTTTTAATAATGTAAACTATTTATGGATGGATGCATGGCAGCATATTTTCCAGTGCATACCAGTAGTTCATATCTTTTTAGTGATAATTATGCTGTGAATTAAAAATTACCTTTGCTTTCTTAATGCCAAATTACTTTTATTGCCATTTGATCACCATTAAAAAGCTGAGAATTCAATGGCTGCACATTTGTTACATTCATAAATCAGTCTGCAAGGTTGCATGTGTGTTTGCTGTTTGAATTGATGAAGCATTGGTAAGTTGACAAACAGTCATTCACCAATGTATGCTATCAGTAGTAGCATAGTAGCACTGTGTTCATGAAATCATCATTTCAGGAGATTAGTGGTTGTCCTGGTTGATGCTCACATGCTGTGGATTCCCTGCCTTTGGAAAATGCTTTATGCCAAACAGAAAATTTGAGCACATCATGCTTTTCTTACCAAACATTCTTTCATTGTATGGAATGTTTCTGTAGCAGTTTTCTTCAATTGAACTAAAACTTAGTTAATTTGAAAAGCTTTATTTGAAATAACAAGTATTTTTTAATAATGTAAACTATTTATGGGTGGATGCATGCCAGCATATTATTCCATTGTTGATTCCATTTGTGCTTGTTTAAGTGTAGTTTGGTTTGGTGTAACACAGGCACTTGGAAAGCAAAAATGAGAGTAGGAGTGAGTAGATAGAATGAATTTGGGAAAGAGAGACCATCTGTTACTAGCACAATATAGGCTTTGTGACTATGATGGGTATGACAAACAACTATATAGAGAAATAGAGTGGGCCAGTAAATCAGAATGTCTTATAATGGGGGATTTTAACTTCACAGATATCGACTGTAACTTGTGGGTTGGTCATTCATGCACTAACAAGACTTTTGTGGATTTATTGGATGACTGACTGTTTTCTACAAAGCATGTTAAAGAGACAACAAGAGGAAGCAGTACTCTTCTTCTGATTATCAGCAGCAATTCTTTATGCATTAAGAATGTGCAGGTAAAGACCCACTGGATGGCAGTGATCACAGTATACTGTGATCACTGCCATCCAGTGGGTCTTTATCCAGTGGGTAAATCCCACATCAGTACAGTATACAGTGATCACAGTATACTGTGATCACTGTATACTGTACTGATGTGGGATTTACTTAAAAACATAACTATTGTCAAGGGTAAAGGGAAGGACTTTTGCTGTCATAAGGTTGTTAAGGGTGAGGTCTCAGACAATTTTTAAATTCTATGCAGTGTGACCAGAATATGATGTTACCAACAACAAATTCTAAATGGGAAGCATTCAGGGAAGCAATTGTAGAAGCTACAAGGCAACTGCCCATTAAAAAAAAAAAAACTACAATGCATACTTCTGTGATGTAGATAGAATGAATTTGGGAAAGAGAGACCATCTGTTACTAGCACAATAAATATGTTATTAATTTTGTATTCCAAAAGATTCCTTTTTATTTAAATATATGCAACAATTTGATAACAATGAATTACTCCAGTAATCCTGTGGAAAATATCTTTGTGGTTGAGAGTAGCATTCATTATGAAACTTGAGCGAAGACTAGAAGTTGCTGCAACAAGTGGCTTTTGTGGTTTATACTACCGGTTATTCATCAAAATTCTATGGTGTGCAGATAGATCTGACTCCTTATCATTGTGTAATGTCTGATAGAATTTCTTCTTTCTCAGCTAATTTGCACATGCCATCTCTTTTCTGAAATGTGGCCTCTATCTTATAGCATCTATGTGACATTGACATGACAAGCAAAACTTGGATCATTTGCTTTCAATTCTGTAGAAGAAGCCTCAATGGCTAAAAGTTACATCCATTAAGAAATTCTGGCGCAATGCCACATTTAATCTGATAATATAACTCATTGCTTTCGAAGATCAATACTACCTCTTCAGCCACTCTTCTAGTGTATGTGCCCCATTTACCTTATCTATCAGGCCTGTAATAAATACACATAGTTTTAATGTGCTGACTTATTTAATACCTGACATAGCCAGGGTATTAATGTGAGTGTGCTGTGACCAAAAATAGTTATTTTAGAGGAAAGAAATGGCAGAATAGCAAAGAACGTATACTGCTAGGATTTTGTTATCTTTGGATACAGGTTCACCTTTTGTTAATATTGTCAGTTGTGAATGAATGCTGGTGAAATTGATACATGCAATAATGGTAATATTATTGTGTTCTCTGTTTTGTGATAATATGTGGCCAGCCACAAGTATAAATAAAACATGTATTTATTATTTATTAAAAAGAGAGCCCAGAAAATGAAAAATTTGGAAATTACTGAATATTTTAATTATTGATAAAAGATCATGTACAACACAATGGTATATAATCATTAATTTTTATGATTAACTTATAGGTAATGTCTTTTATAATACTTTATCAAAATAAAAATATTTTTGTTATTTATAAAAATTATTTAATTCAAATTAATTTATTCTTTATAGTTCCACCACCACTGCAACCATCATTGTTGCTCTACTAGCTGTTAGTAGACAATTGAAATGAGTTACTTTGGTTACATGTTAAAAGTAAATTTTAATAATTTATTTTATAAATACTTTGTATAATTTTTAGCCATTTCTGTTATTAAAAAAACAAAGGAAAAGAAAAAAAAATACAAAGTAAACTCTTCTTTTTCCTCCACTATAGAAATAAAGCATAAAATTAACCACAAAGAAATGTGAAACTAATGACAGAATATTTATAATTTTTTTGCTCTACATCACTCTTAGATATAGCTATTTATTTGCATGCATCAGAAAATGATTGTTGCACATCATAGTATATCCAGACACTTAAAAAAAGTTCATTGCACTTCAGTAGATGTCTCTATTTTTTTGGTTCCTCAATGTTTTTATTTGTGTTTGCCAGATACGCTTTTCTTTTAAAATATTTATTTCAAATGTACTTGTATGTAATATCCTCTTAATAATAATTGCATAGCAATTTTGGTTAACACAAAGTTAATATGCTGATGACAAAATATTTGTACCATTTACATGCTAGCGTTTATGGAAAACTGTATCTCAAGTTATGGGAAAATAAGGTGAGTGCAAACGTTAATATAATGATCTTAAAGAACAGAATGTTATAGAGACAATGAGACTATTGATATCTTCAAATATATATATATTCTTTTTCATTAAGTGCACTTGAATCCTAATTAACCAGCATAAAATAAGACCAGTAGTTGAGGTGGTTATTCAAAAGAAAAGTGTCACTTTTTGAGTTACACTTTTGTCTTGGAAACAGTAAATAAAAAATGCTTGGAGAAATCATTGACTATTAATTAGGACTAGTAAACAATAAGATATCAATTACAGATATCTGTACAGTTCTAATTGCAAAATATAATAATAATCCATAGTCTATCCTCCTAAGATAGCCCTTGCTGGCAACACTCCAAGAATATTCCATTTGTCTAATAGGAGGCACCTCCTATTAGACGTATTCACTCTCGTAATACCACTAGAGTGAAGCTTCCTGTCATATGCGCTATTATAGTGTATACACAAATTTATGCATAAGTGTTCAGCCTTGCAAAAATATAGAAATCAATTTTGTATCAAAGAGAAAAAAATATATATTTGCTGGGTTTTTTTGTTTATTTTCACAGTTATTATTTTATGTTGATAATAGTTAAAGACCTATCTTGTCCATTCATTTATTTTTGTGACCAGCAGGAGTTAAACTGTTTACTTAATGCAGTAGTCTTATCACCACAGCAGCAAATGCTCTTATTATGTTTGCCTTCATAATGAGTTGCTTTAGCAATACTGTGCTACGTTCAAACAAATGGCATTGCCAAAAGGTTAATCTGTTGTTTATTTAAAAGATGAGGTATATGATAGCTTGTTTTGGGACTTACTGATCCATCATCAGGTATCAGGTTTATTCTTTTAAATAAATGCTAGATTAACCTTTTGCAGTTGCTATTGAAAAGTAGTACAATACCAGTACAACTCATTGCTTTTTTATGTGAGCAATAAGGTCATTTAAATCCCATTGGCTGCAAAAATACATGAAGGTCAAGACAGTCTTCCAACTTCATATAATTGGTTGAAAGATTTTGCATAAGTGTTGTTTACAAATAGTACAGTCTACTGTGAAAGCTGTAAAAGTTACTTGCTGTTCAGGGAATGCATTATATAGCCTGTACTAAGAATCTGGATTTGGAGGTGGGGACAGAGAAACTCTTCTAGTTCTCCATCAGTGAGTACATAGTCTTGCTCATGAATAGCAAAAGAATTTCATGATCCTTGTACTTAACAACTCACTGGCTAAAAGAATTAATGAATTGAATCCTCACTTCCTTGTTTCATATAATGGGATCGGTTGGTTTTGTCATGCATGCAGAGGTTCAGGGGTCTCTCTTACCTGAGTAAGCTATAGCTTAATTTATTAATCAGTATAAATCAGTCATGTTGAAAAAGTAATTTTTTTCTACTTTACTGATGACATATTTTATACACTGTAATCTCTGCAGTTGTTGAATAACTGAATGTCAATAAAAGAATATCACTTTGTGTAATAGAGAAACAGATCTAGTGCTGTTTGTTTGAGTCACCTTAGATGTGTACCCGAATTATATGTATTACCAGGCTTTTCATTTCTTGTTTCTGTAGTGTCAATACCTATATGAATTCCATATTATCTATTGTTTCATTGTCTGGAAAGCTGTGAACTTTCAACCATTGCCTAACATTGTTTTCAAAAAGAGGCAAACTAGCTAAAACATGAAGTCTTACAAGGAAGGGAAGTCTCCAAGAAAGGTCATAATATTGATAGGGCCAACATCAAAATTCAGAGCTCAATGTGCAGTTTCTAAAATAAATGTGCTGTTTCCTGACATAATACTCAAACTTTTAGGGGCTTATTCTGAGCGAAAAATTGTCATATCAGCATTTAATGATTTCTTGCCATTACTAAGATATTGTAATGAATAAATGCAGCATTGATTTAGAATTAAACTTCATTTTATTGATATTGAAACTGAACACTACTGCATGCTATAAACTAAATATTCAAAATTGCCATCAACCACCTTGTGAATTAGTGCACACTACCAGATATCGTTCCATTGATTCCTGCCAACAGCTTTCAGCCATGTCACATTTCAAGTTTGCAAAGGCCTCTCATGTGTATTTTATTAGCTCCTACCTAGTTTTGGATTTACCAGGTCATTACATTCTGGACGTCATTCAGCCCCATATGAAAATATCAAGTGGATCTAGGTCAGGTGACTGACCTGGCTATGTTACAAGTACTCTTTGTTCTATTCATAATTATCTAAAATTCTCATTCAAGTACCTTATTCTTTATTATATACAGAAAGCACATTGCTGTATACAACTCCCTTCACGGCTACAATCTCTCCCATAGTAAGGAAGTGATCTGTCATGTTGTATCCACATCCAGGCTCTCTTTGCAGGAAGCACATCTAATAAAACTGCTAAACAAACTTCTATAGTAAGCAAATCTTAAATATCTGATGAACATGATCCAATAAGGTACTTCCCTAGCACTACATACTACACATTTATATGAAATCTCATTTGAAAATTACTTTCAACCACCTTATGTGGATTTCTGCAAGCCCAGTGTATGAGAATTTCTTGTATTGTTGATGCCATCATGCATAAACAAAGCTTCATCTATGAATAGAATGCCGTCCAACATTTGCTGATGGGTTTTTGAACCACTTAGAGAACTGTACACAATTTTCATAATCCTCTGGTAAAAGATGTACCTGCTGGAGGTGGTATACGTATAGACCATCATGAAACCCCAAGTCCTAAGGAAATTCTCTGAATACTTAATCACAGACTTCTGATCACTATGTTCAAAGCTTCAGTGGAAATTGCCTGTTCTCTATAGTTAAACATGAAAATGATATAATATTCTGTACATATTTTGAAATGTATATTGATCTGGAATTGTGCAACATGGATGAAATAGCTGGATAAAATAAAATATTTGGCAACAGCATTCCCAGCATTACCATTACAAAAGCCATAAGTAAATGCCATATCCACATATTCTTCATTTAAAAATATGCTGGAATTGATAACCACTACATATGTAATACAACTGTACACCAGAAGTTGCAAGCACAGACTGAACACTCATGAAACTGACTAACTAATTTATGCATGGCCTGCCAGGTAAACTCTCTTCCATTTAACATTGCATACCTCAATAACAGTTAGAAATTGGTCCCATGTTATAACATATTTTACTCAGAATGAACCCTAGAATGCTGTGAAGTTTGTAAATTATGTTCTAGCACACTCTGTATAGTGTAGGGGTCACTAGAAAGCTATTTTCCTCAAAAATGAAGTAAATGCCATGTAGAGCATTAGCTGGTTATGCACCATAGTTGGGGAAAGATTTACAATGATCACTTTACTCTTCCTTCTTTTTGTGCATAAATTTTCTGATGAGGTTTGTTATATTAACCAAAAACCAACTTGTAAAGTAGTAAAATATGTATGATTTTATCATATAGCAAGGTGAACATTAGCATAAGTTTGTATTCATTTGTTATTCTGTTTTCTTACAGTTAATTAAGAATACAATAATGTGTTTTAGAAATTGCTTGTTAAGCTCTGCATTTTGTTGTTGGTCCTATTAAAACTTTACATTTTCACATTGCAACCTCCATTTCTTAGATCTGACTATCCTACTTGCACTCATATCAGGATGCTGTCTGGACTTTGCATGAATTTTTTCCAGGCCAAAATTTTCACCTAGATTTCATGAGGGTTGAATTTGAAATTTCTTCCCATTCTCTTTCAGTCATGTAAATAGCATCCTTAATGTTAGGGGCTTTTAAGTGAAAGAATCTTATTCTCTGTTTTCTTTAAAAGAGAATCTGTTTCTGCTTCTATAACCGTAGTAAAGTGCATATGCAGTTTTATTTGTATTACTTGTTTGAATCCATGTAATACCATAAAACAGTAATATTCTTCTACCCTCTGTTTTGTAAACTTATCTTACCTTATGTAGCTGTCCTGGACCATAGACAAAAAAATTCTCTTTTTGAACTTCCTAAAATTTCTTGTTCATTGAGATACCAATAATTGATGATATCAAAGATATCATACCTGCAATCTCTTCAAGTTTAGTTTGAAAATTTTCAGTGATTGGTTGTATATTCCGGTTTTCTGGTAAGTTTAGTTTTCTTTTGGTTTTTAATAAAGTTTGCACTATTTTTTTCAAATATGCAAATTTTTTTTTTTTTTTTTTGCACAAAATTATATTTCAGTTTGATGAAAAATTTGTTTATTGAGTAGTGATATTGGAGGAGGGGACACATAAACTAAAGATTTAATGACAGCCATAAGCAGAAGTGAAATTGATTCTTTTATTCCTTCTATTTTGATGTGCAGTAGCCTGGAAAGCTAGACAGGGAGCATTACAGGACTAAGGGTCCACATGGGACTGGTTATTATATAGGCTGTGTAACAGACTAGAAACACACAAGCACACATTTACTTGCTTATACGCTAACACTAGGAGTACAGTAAATAAATTCGATGACTTGGAAATACGTGTTTGATTAAGTCATAAAATCCTGGCATGCATTATGGGTATAACAGAAATTTAGTATCACTCTGATATTGGGATGCAGAATTTGAATATGGCAATTATAATGTGTACAGAAAGAATGGATATGATGGGAAGGGAGAAAAAGTGATGCCTTTAGTTGAGAAGTATGTTCACTCTAAAACAGTACAACCAATACATACAGGTTGCCAGTGTAATATCTAGTCATTCTGGTGTGACATAAACACTGGGAAAACAAAAATAAGATTAATAGTCACTTATAAGAATGGCTGTGATGAGTACAGACAAATAGAGTAGGCTAGCAAATTAGAATATTTTGTAATGGGAGATTTTAACTTTTCAGGTATCAGTTAGAACTCATGGGTTGGCAACTTCTTCACTAGCAAAACGTTTTTGCTGGATGACTGCTTTCTACACAAACATGTTAGAGAAATAAGAAAAAGTAATATTCATCATAATGGTTATCAGCAGTGATTCTTTATGTATTAGGAATCTTCAAGCAAAGGGACTTTTAGTTGGCAGTTATCATAGTGTATTGATGTGGGATTTATTCAAAAAAAAAATTATTTTGTTTTTGCAAAGGTGATTATAATGGACTCAGACTTTCTTTAAACTCTTTTCACTGGGAGCAGCTGATCTTGTTAAAAAAATATAAATGCCAAAGGGAAGTGTTCAGAGAGGTAATCATAGAGGCAACCAACCATTTTTTTACTAACTGAGTGATACTGTTCAAAATCTTGAAGAAGACCAAAATGGATGTCAGATGAACTGATTAAGCTTAGTAGCAAAGAAGAAAAAGCATGGGATGATTATAAATTGTCAGGAGATATAGAGTCTGTCTTACAATAAGTACAAAACTAGTCTATAATCAAGCTACTCTGGGAGTAAGGTTAGGGCTCATTGTGAGAAGTCTTTGACTAAGAGCGCAAAGAAAAGCAGTGAGGAATTCTTTGCATATGTTAACATTAGAAGGAAAGGTATGAATTACATTGGTCTACTAGATATGAATGGTATAACTGTTGATTCTGTACAGATTTCTGATAAACTAAATAAATATTTTGGTATCTGTATCAACACATGAAGTTTATAGAGATAGGGGTTTTCAGAAATCTTTATAATGCTGATTGGGAGTTAAATGATTTTATAATAACAGAAAGTTAGAGTGGAAGAGAAATTGCTGCAGGTAAAAGTAAACAAATCACCTTGGGTTGATGGACTTTATCCAGTTATATTAAAAAAAGCTGCAGAAGTAAACTTTTAACCATAATAATGAGAGCATCCTTAGATTCAGGAGAAATACCTGCAAATTGAAGATGTGTAAATGTATCCCCTGTTCACAAGGATTGTTCAAAAGGTGAAAGTAGGTAACTACTACAAACCTGTAAGTTTGACCCCTGTGCCAGCCAAAATAATGGAATGAGTAATTAAAGAAGTAATGCAAGATCATCTTGATAGGAGTGGAGACATAAAGCAATCATAGCCTGGGTTTGTTAATATTAAATCATGCCGAACTAATCTAATTAGCTACAATGAAATTGCCACAGAGAATAATTTTGAAATCATATATTTTAGATTTCAGTAAAGCCTTTGACAGTCTACCACATATACCACTGTTGTTATAAATTGGGGCAATGTGCATTAGGAGCAAGTTACTGCTATGAATAAAAGGATGGTTAAGTGGTAGGAGAGAAAAAGTAGTTATAAAATAACGCACTACTCTTCATGGAGCAACCAGGATGAAAATTTGTACTATCATTCAGACTAGAATATAAATTATATATTGGAATTAATTTTAAACTAAATATTATGAATACTATATACTGATGGCATTCCATGGATAACAAATTTTTGTGTTTCACTTAATAGTTTGAAAACGTTTTTTTTTTTTTTTTTTTGTGGATTTATTGGATAATGTTTTCTACAGCAGATTCTTAATGCATGAATTATCAGCAGTGATTATTCATGCATTAAGAATCTGCAGATAAAGTAACCACTAGGTGGCAGTGATCACAGTGTGCTGCTGTGGGATTTTCTCAAAGATGTAACTACCATAAGGGGTAAAGGGAAGGGTTTTTGCTTTCGTAAAGGTGACTATGGTGGTCTGAGACAGTATTTAAATTCTATACGGTGGAACCAACTGATGATGTTACCAACAGTGAATTCTAAATTCTACTAGACTTTTCATACTAACTAAGAAATACTGTTCAAGGTTTAGGCCTAAATGGGCATCTGATGAACTAATGAGACTCATGCAGTGGTAAGCTATGAATATTTTAACAATGGGCTCGCAGTTTTGCCAACTTTTTGATGTGAAACATCCTTGGGGATTCCTGCCGCGGATGATGTCACCTCTGTGACATCATCCGCGGCAGGCTTCCGCCAGAGGCACTTCCCACGTTCACACGACTAGTCTGTGCCAAGCATTCACTAGTAGTGTTATTAGAACGCGTGACGCATTTTTCGTGACCGGTATGATATCTCGAGTCAGTCTGGTCATCATGCCACCCTCCCCTCTTTACAATGATACCTGGATACGATAGTATCTTATCTCGAGTTCTAACTGTTTTGATTTTTTTTAATAGTATAACGTCACAATCATACTTCCTGAAGTAAGTATGACTGCAACAATACAAATATTTGTCAACAATTTATTTTTTTGTCTCGCATTTTCGTAACATTCCATTGTTAGGTGCCCCGAACAGCTGCGTGTGTCGTTTCAACTACAAGGTCGGTACTTCAATCGACGCTATTTTCTAGACATTAGATACATTGCAATCGCAGGTACACATCAGTTACTTTAGTTATCATAAAACCATTGTATCTTCTTGTCTTCCAGAAATTATAAAAATTTGCGAATGTTCAATAAAATATTTACAATACAAAAGCTCTATTATTTCGTAATCAATGTCCAAATCAAAATACCTAAAAGAAACGCGAAGGATTCACATAAAACCATCTACCGCACGTGCTCGGTACATGTGCCACTTTTTTATTCGTCTCTCTGTTTTTACTAGGGAAATATAATGGATACATATTTTTTTCATGATAAAATTTTAATATTGTGAATAAAAAATAACACAAAATATTTCCCATATCACAAAAACTATCAGAAAACATTATACAATATAAAAACAAATATTAAATAAAAAACAAACTCTTCTAGAAAAGGTACACAATTATTATTATTATTATTATTATTATTATTATTAGCTATATGGTGCAAGGAAGCCTGAGGCTTATGCTGCACCAGCCAAAAAAAAAAAAAAAAAAAAAAATTCCTGAGTTACCCTGAGAGAGAGTAGAAGAGTAGTAGAAAAAGTAGAAGGAATCACCAAGAAAGAGAAGAATGATGATATCCAGTTCAGGACCCTTGGTGTGCCATGCCCATACTCACCAGATGTGAGCCCCTAGGGTTAAATCACAGATTACATAAAAAAAATTATTAGTAAATTAATAAGAGGAGTTTACCTCAATATAGTACGTGGAACACTTCCGTATGATACCCTCCAGAAATTAAAACGGAAAAAACGAAAAAATCGGCAACTTACCGGTCCATTAAAGTAAAATATAAATAATTAAATAATCAATTTAACACAATTCAAAGTCAATTCAAAACAATTAAAATTCAAATTAACGCAATTAAAAGAATAACGAAAATATTCAAAACGATCTTCCTTCAAGGAAGGAAGATCGTTTTGAATATTTTCGTTATTCCGTTATTCGTTATTTCGTTATTTCGTTAATTAAAAGAATAACGAAAATATTCAAAACGATCTTCCTTCAAGGAAGGAAGATCGTTTTGAATATTTTCGTTATTCTTTTAATTGCGTTAATTTGAATTTTAATTGTTTTGAATTGATTTTGAATTGTGTTAAATTGATTATTTAATTATTTATATTTTACTTTATTTATATTTTACTTTAATGGACCGGTAAGTTGCCGATTTTTTCGTTTTTTCCGTTTTAATTTCTGGAGGGTATCATACGGAAGTGTTCCACGTACTATATTGAGGTAAACTCCTCTTATTAATTTACTAATATTATTATCAACGTAGAACATATTGAGTATTACAGCTCTGATTCATACTATCTAATAAAAAAAATTATTACACAAATATTCAAGAAAAATTTATTCTAAAAATTGCCATGTACAATTTACTTCTTTATTAATATTTGTTGTCGATCTTCTGCTTTGCTCAAGCTGAGTGATGATTACAGAGGAATGATTTGACTTAACAATCCTGATCAAATTGAAGCAATGGTTTTCCATTTAGATGTATGGTCAACATTATTCATTCATTTATACAATATTATTCATTATGCTGAAAGCACTACTAATTGCAGTGGTTTCAAAGATATTTCTGGCTTTTATAATTGAAGAGGGAATTTCACTCGATTTTAAAGATAAACTGTCTTCGACAAAATCTCTAAAATCATTAATTTTTATTTCATATTTTATCAGAAAACTTAAATTTCTACATTCGTTTTTCACCATCTTGCCATGGAGACGAAAGTTCTTTCGTATTCCATGATTCCAGGTAGCATATGTTTAAAATTTCTTTCAATTCCTCATCGTCAATAGTATCATTATTTTCTTTATTTAATTTAAAATTACTCTGTTGCATTAATAACTTATTCTTAATAACTTGTCACGAGGTAATTTTTTAAATGTGTTCTTACTTTCGATCCTTCAAATTCTTTCAACTTCAACATGCTCTCAATTTTAGCTTCATAATTGCCTTCAGAATTTTTGAAATTAGCAATAGCATTGATAGTTAGAATAATTAATTTATCTGCTTTTACTATAATGATGCTGCGACTTTGTAAAGCTTCCTAGTTAAGGTAAGAGCGCTCCTGCAGTATGTCGATCATTAGTGCTAAATTGTTAAGAAATTCCAGATTGAAAAGACAGTTTAATAATCCAGAATATTTAATTAACTTTCTGATTCAAAATGTTTGCATTGCACAAAGCGGGATAATTCCTCCAACCCTCAATTTCCGTCAGTAAGCTACAAGCTGCCCATGGCCCGAACGCACGACTGATCTTTATAGTTTCCGCATCAAGTTCTTTAGCAATCGTCTTTAATTCGCGCTGGTTTTTTGGAGATTGGTGATAGTTTTTTTTTTTTATTATTTTTTATTATTGCCTGTATGCTGACCCCATATGAACGTGGGAAGAAAGCGAGGACAAAGAAGAAGATTGCCTGTATGCCATTATATTTTAGAACATTTTCTGCACAGTTAAAGCCTTGACAAAGTTTCAAAATCTGCCAACATTTCCTCTTCGTAAAGTTTATATAATATCTTAGTTGCCTCAATTCCCCCCCCCCCCCCATGTTGCTACTCTCACTAATTCTTTAAATACAGTGCAAAATGTCGGAATCACACGAATATTCTGCTACTGTGACCATGTAAACATAGACAGGAGACATTTACTGGAAGGCAAGGTTCACTCACTTCTCCGAAAAACACATGACTTCTTGTAGGAGTAAAGGGGAACCACAACACAGGTTGACCAGAGGCCATAATCTATGTCGAGAAGCTTCTTAATCCTCTGACTGGCTATGGAAAGCATATTGACTAGCACGACTTCTCAGTGTGTGACTGCAGAGGTTTTATGGACACCACTAACATTGTGAAATGGTAATCCCTTTCACCCTTAACTCGTGCTTTCTAATTGCCTAAAGGCCAGAGGTAAGAACAATGCATACAAAGTTGTCTCTCCTAACCCGTTCGTTACATGGAAATTTTCTTTGTTCACCGGAAACTATTTTAAATGTAATTACCAAGGGGGAATTAAAAAAATTCGCTATAAAAAAGTTCGTTAAACAGAGGTCTGACTGTAATTAAATCAAAAATGAAGCAATTTTAAAATACATAACCGATCGATTGTGCCATTAAAATGCTGGGAATGGGGGCCCACTCGCCCCACCGTAGTTTCGGCTCTAGATACTCAATAATTGCATTCAGGATTTCATTTGTAAAATAAATGATCGTCTCAACAATGGGCTCGCAAATTTTCAAAAAAAAATAACAATGGGCTCTTGCGAGCCCACTATAGCTCACCACTGGACTCATGGCAGAGAAGAAAAATGCATGGGACGCATATAAATTATCAGGAGACACAGATGCCTATGGTAGATATAAGATAGTCTGTAATCAAGTCACAAAGGACTTTTGGCAAACAAAGGCAAATTACGAGATATCTTTGGCAAAGGATGCAAAGAAAAACAATAAAGACTTCTTTACTTATGTAAGTGCTAGAAGGAAGGGGATGAATCAGATTGGTCCACTTGATATTGATGGTGTGATTGTTGAGGATTCTGCTCAGGTAGTTGACAAACTGAATGAGTATTTTGTATCTACATTCATATATGTGGAATTCTGTAGGGAAGTGGAGGCCAGAAGCTTATCAAACTCTAACAGGGAATTAAATGATTTGTAATAACTGAGAGCAAAATGGAGGAGAAATTGCTGAAGTTGAACATAAGGAAGGCACATGGGGTGAATGGGATCTATCCAATTATATTAAAGGAGGCAGCAAAGGAAGTATGCAGGCCCTTAGTCATGATTATGAGGGCATCCATGGACTCGGGGGGGGGGGGGGGGATCCCCATGGACTGGAGATATGCAAATGTATTACCAATTCATAAAGGGGGATCAAAAGGTGACACAAGTAATTACAGACCTGTTAGTTTAACTTCTGTTCTGAGGAAAATAATGTGGTCACTGGTTAAAGAAGCACTGTAGGATCATCTAGTCAAGACTGCAGTTATAGTTCAGATGTAGCATTGGTTTGTTAAGGGGAAGTCTTGTCTGACCGATTTGATTGGATACTATGTGGTCTCAAAGGAACTGGGTGCAAAAAATAATTTTGATATCATATGCAGTCAGTCCTCGTATAACACGTGTTTACACTACGCGAATTCGATCATACATGATTTATAAATAGGGGGACGATATCATATATAACACAAACCGAATTCGCTTTTTCACGATTCGTCTTTGTGTTTACAAGAAATGGCAGTTGGACATGAAATAACCCCAATTGAACGCAACACGATAGGAATGAAGAGAAGATTCTGAAAATGTATTTGTGTTGTTTATTCAGTTGCTACATGCGTGCAGCTTTGTTTATGTGTATCAAGCGTGCCTCCTCATTTTGTAATTGTGCTTTATTCCCTAAAAATGAGTAAAATACTTAAAAGGTGTGAAAATGAAGCGTCCTGGTGAAGACACTACAGATTCAGAGAGAAAAAGAAAAGCAATATCGATAAACAGAGGCGGACTGGATCAAAAATTCGTACCTGTGAAAATTTGTAGTGGCTTCATATTAGCGTTTTTGGCCAAAATCACCCCGGTCTCTGACCCACCGCGGTTTCTCTGGTAAGGCTTATGGCCAGTCCACCTCTCTCGATAGAGAAAAAAATATGAAATTGTGAAACACTTTGAGCGAAATGAAAGACCATGTGATATTGCACGTGCTACAGGCCTAAATGAGGCAACGCCAAGAATTATAAAGAATGCAGAGAAAATAAAAACTTTCATAGCAGGAACAGCTCAAAGTGTAATTAAAATCCATTAGATTAAGACACAAAGAATTGGAAGAGATGGAATGGCTGTCATCTGTTTGGATAGAAAATCAAACAAAAAAGTTTTCTTACGGTAGAAGCAAAAGCATTAGCAATATTTTATTACGTAATAGTCGTAATAAAATACTTATGTATTTTATTACGATTATTTATTGTGCTCGGTAATGTTTTGGTTACAAATGTGTGTTCAATCTTGGATGGTCGGCACCTAACCCTATTTTTCCCATAGGGCCTGTTGTTTATATTGCACGATTTTGCATTGCACAAGGGTTTCTAGGGAAAACAACTATCTTGCTATACGAGGACTGACTGTACTTGGATTTTGGAAATCTTTTGATGCTGTTGCACATGGAAGACTACTGTACAAATTGGAGCAGTATGACATTAAGGGCAAGTTGCTACAATGGATAAAAGGATGGCTGTGTGGGAGAAGACAGAGAGTGGTAATCAATGGACACTGCTCTTTGTGGACTAATGTTATTAGTGGAGGTCCCTAGCAAGTACGGAGAAGGGCAACAAGATTGGTCAGGGGAACAAAAGGGTAGTCTTACCAAGAGCTTAAGTTCTGCAAATTTCAGCATCTGTAGACTAGGTACCTGCGAGGTGATTTGATTGAGGTGTATAAGGCCTTGAATGGCTTGAGCAAGCTCAATTCTGATGGGATTCTTTCTCTTGCTCAGATTCTGCACCTGAGGGGGCATAAATTCAAATAGTTGTAGAATAGATGTGCGGAAATTTACCTTTAGCCAACGAGTGGTTAATTGCTGGAACAAGCTTCCATCTGTCGTTCTGGAAGTTGACAGCTTAAATAAATTCAAGGCTGAACTAGACAAACTTTTGGAGTGAATGGATGGGTGAAACTGGAAGGGGTTTTTTTTTTGGCTGATGCTATATAAGCTTGGTTTCTTGCATCATATGCCTCTGCTAATGCTAACGCTAACTTTGGGGTGAGTTATATTGCATAATAAGGTTTTCTATTTTTATCATTAAAAATCATATATAATGTAAAAAAAATATGAAACTGTGGTAGATTGTTTGATATGTAATACTGCACTGTGTACAATAAAAATATTTTACCTATGCTTCCAACAACATCGTGATAAATTTTATTAATATAATGGTATAATAAAATTAATTTTTAATCTTCTCACAAATATATCATCTGCAGAAAAAGATAATGAATAACTTTTTCTTTTAGGAACCAAGGACAAGACTTCTTAGTGCTATATGTCTTTTGACAAACCAGTCTAATGCAGCAACTTCTGCAAACAACAGTGTAAATTCTGTGGGCTCTTTCCCTCCTGCTATCCCTAATCATACCAGGGGTCGTCGTTCTTCATTGCCTGTTGGACCTGTTGGGTTAATTCGCAGCTCCCCATTTACAGCAGTGTCTCCTAATTTACCTTCTACTAACGAACAGAGAAATCGTGAAGAAACAGTTGAACAACCAGAACAAACAAAGTCCGAAGAACAGTAATATTTCTTAATATTTTATTACTTTACATGTTATATATACCATTAGCAAGTTATCATGTATTCATTAAGTTAACAATGTATTTTAAAAGAACTTGCAGTAACTTATTCCACTCTTGATATATTATAATTATAAAAGTTATGTCTTCAATAATTATAACATTAGTTTTAATAAAAGCAACATGATGAACAGAGGCCACTGGTCCCTGAATCTTGTAGACATTTTTCCATGTGTGACAGGCTAGGGCTTGTTACCCAGAAGTCTAAAATGCAGATGGAACTGATATTCAGGTCCCATGTGTAAGTTAGGGGGACCAAATTTTGATGAGCTTAATTGTTTTAAAACAACCAAATCCCCTGCATGCACCTTCACAATGGTGGGACTGTTAGCAACCCTGGGTATACCTACCCTCCATGTGCAAGGTGTGAACTGATGTTAGCAGGGGTCAAGGTGTGGCATTCACATCACACAGAGCAATGCCTCTCTTCTGTGTCACCAGGAAGTACTAAGTAGTAGATGACTCTCCATCATCCATTGCAACACCAGCACTTTGCTTATTGAAGGATTAAAGTGGTGAAACTCTTGTTTAGTCCTCTGAGCAAAGCACTGGCAGTGCCCATCTCTTCCATTATGTGGTATGAGTGATGTCTTTTGGGGTCATGATATCATCATCATGGCAAGATCCAATATTCCTTATAGTTTGAAGGTATGGCTCTAAAATGGTGTTTTCAGGCTGGCTGCTAGACTGAACCTATTGGTAACTGTCCAGGAGACATCGAAATCAGCTAATTTATAATCTCACTGCCTTTGCCACTATTGACTGAAGGAAGTCCGAGTAGTGTGTGTGTGTGGGGGGGGGCTCTGTTAAGGCCTTGTTATGTCATGGAGCTAGGTGTATGCTTGCTGTGTGTATGTACACCACATCCAAAAATTTCATTAATTCATACAATATGTTCTCCCCTCCACCATTACGTTATCTACCGAATACATTATGAATAGCCAAATAGAACAAATTCATCTACAAAAAATAACCTCCTAAAACTTCCTCATTCCTTTCACAAATATAGGTAATTAATCTCAGTTCCGATCTGAGTAATGTCCATTTCCAACTAAATTTTCCAAGCCCCGCTTTTCCTGACAGAATCCCAATTATTGATTACCCCAACCTTCACTCATCTCAGTTGCCCGAATTATTCACTCTATCATTCCAAAAGTGGTACTTGTGCTTGTATTTGCTCTAATACTCCTTTGTCAGACCTCCTAATTTGGAATATTTTATTTTTTTGATTTTTTTCCTGCATGAAATCTCTCTGCCTCATTCTGCCAAATTAACTTGTTGCCTCTATCTTCTCCCCTAATCACTCAGAACTCTTTGACTTCCTTCCTTTCTTTTTAACTTGAATTCTTACAATTTTAATTTTCCAAACAGTGAGAATTTTTCTCGGTGATTTTAATGTTTACAACTCCAGAGAGCTTCAATTTTTCCAGTTAGACAGACCTAGCCAGTCAAGATACTGAAGCTTTTGTAATTATTAACAACCTCACACAGCATGTTCAAAGTACACAGTCAATGTTAGTGGTTCTCTAGTCACTTCAGATCACAACTTCATGGGCTATTCTCCAATGGAGCCTCTTTCTCTAGGGCATTCTTAGCCTCTTGTTGCTTCACGTTATAGAAATATAAATCAGGTGAGCTGCTTGATTTATGTCATTCTTTTCCTTGGTTGGATTATTGTTTTAAATCTTCTGATCTCAGTGTTTGCTCAATTGTGTCAGTGAAATTATTCTTTTAGGGATGGATGAAATCCTTTTTTTTTTTCACATTCCACCTTAAAATCTTGTCCCTTATCTAAACCTAGGTTTTACAATAAATGTGCTAAAGCTGTTCAAGATAAGAATTTAGCATATTGCAGTTGAGTTGTATCCAAATCTCTAGCTTCATTTTCTGCTACACTAAAGTTCATAACCTTAATCATCAGCTCTGTGGGGAAGTAGCATCCGGCATTCCCTGGGATGTCTTCATTGACTGTGACCTCAGCCTTGCAGTGACCCTTTAGATCAAATCCGTCACTAACTATGCTGCCACCAAATGAGTAACAGTGCTCTAGATCATGTTGGACTCCCGACCTCAACAACAGCTTCAGGCGCCTCTGTAGCCAGGTGGGAAGGAGCAGCAGTGCGTAGCACACGCTTCTTGATTAGAGCGGGGTTCGAGCCCATCACTACCAAATACGGAGAATGTGGAAAGGTCAAGAAATGACCACCGCATATCCCAGAGCAATATGGCCTTAGTTGCTAATGCTCCTAAAAACCAAACAACAACAACAACAACAACAACAACAGCTTCAAAGAAAAACAATTGCTTCAAAAGAAATGGAAGCTTTTGAATGACAGTCAAGACAGAATTGCCTTTTCTCATGCCAGGGTCACTTTTGAATAAAAGCTGCAGCATTCCAAGAAAACTTAGACTGCACTCTGAGAAAAGGAAAGACATTCTGTGCTGCTCCATGTGGTTGAATCCAGTGAAATGCTTTACCTTCAAGAATGGCTCAAACACATCGCCAGTTGCTCAAATACAGCAACAGTAGTCCTGTCTACAGCTCTCCAGCATGACTGCAAACATCCTTCAGATGTCCAAGCAACTATCCAGATCACAAAGCAGCAGCTCATACATGCCATCAATTACCTTCCCACAACAATCACTGCTGGGGAGGATGGAATTCTGCAGTTTATGATCAAACGTTTGAGCACATTCATCATAGACCCCCTTATATCGATCTACAACAGATGCCTCACTGACCATTATTTCCCACCCCAATGGAATAAGTACAGAGTGTACCCAGTCTCAAAAAACTGATTTTCCACACAGTGATTTGTCAGCCAGTTTAGACCCATCTCCGTTGCCTCCAGTCTGTTAAAAACTCTGAAAAAGGCCTTTCTACCCACAATTACTCACCAAATCTTCCAAACGAAACCACCTGAAATCCACTATGGTATCTCAGGAAGATCATCAATTACTAACTTGGCAGCTACCACTGAACACATCCTCTCATCATTCAAACGAAGACCTGAGCTTGCAGCTACATATCTCAACATAAATGCAGCCTTTGATGCTGTGTCAATCCCTGCCTTGCTCCTTCTACTTAAAGAAAAATTTCACATTCAAGGTGATATGCTATGCTTTCTCGAATCTATGCTCTGTCACAGGCAACACTTATTCTCCATCGGGAATAACACACCCTATCCTATGACATTACTGCTGGAGTACCACAGGGGGGTGTCCTATCTGGTGTTCTGTTCACTGCTATTATACCTATCACTCCTTCCATGAATAGGCCCTTATGCTATGCTGATGACCTCAAACTGCTGGTGCAAGTTAACCCTGGTTACAACCCTGCTCAGCTCAGCTGAGCAACAGGATCACTTCATAACTTAAGGATCTTGAATTGTACCTTGCAAGCTTCAACCTTGAAATCAACCCACAGAAGTCTGCTCGGGTTATATTTTCTTTAAAATCTATGCCAACACTACTTAATGTTTCACTAGGAGGGGTACCAATACACACACACACACACACACACACACACACACACACACACCTTGGCATTCTATTTGACCAGCCGACCGGGCTAGCCGAGTGGGTAAAGTACCTGCCCGGCAACCCAAAGGTCGCGGGTTCGATTCCCGCCTCGGGCTTGGATCAAAGTACTGCAAAAACCTTGGGAGGTGCAATATGGCCACAGAAGCCGATGCGCCAAAAACTACCAAATCAAAAAAAAAAAAAAAAAAAAATCTATTTGACCAAAAATATGTCCTTTATTAGCCAGATGAAAGAATCGGAAAGCCCCGGGGGAAGACGAAGTTACTGTAGAGTTGTTAAAATTGGGAGGAAGAGACATAACACAAAAACTGGCAAGGCTCTTCACAAAGTGCATTAGAAAAGGTGTGATGCCTAAGCAGTGGAATAATGCAATCATAGTTTTGCTGCATAAGAAAGGAGATAAATCAGAAATCGGAAATTATAGACCAATTAGCTTGTTATCCCATATCTACAAGTTGTTCACAAGGGTCATTACTAACAGATTAGAAAGAATACTTGATGAGAATCAACCGAAAGAGCAAGCTGGCTTTAGGACAGGATTCTCAACTATGGATCACCTTCACGTAATATCACAGCTAATGGAGAAAGCAAATGAATATAAAACACCATTATGCCTGGCATTTGTGGATTATGAAAAGGCATTTGACTCCCTACAGCATAAGGCAATGTTTCGGGCACTGGAAAGACAAGGCATAGATACTCCATATATTATGATTTTGAAGAAAATATATGAGAGTGCTACCTCCTTTATTAGACTAGACAAAGACAGTAGGAAATTTAAAATCGAGAAAGGAGTTCGACAAGGAGACACAATATCTCCGAAGCTGTTTACTGCTGCCCTTGAGGAAGCTTTCAGAAGATTAGACTGGTCGCAGAAAGGAGTCAATGTGAACGGAGAGTACCTAAACCATTTACGATTTGCAGATGACATTGTGGTCATAAGCCACGATCCCAAAGAATTAGAGGAAAATCTTAATCAGTTATGCACAGTTAGTAAGGATTTTGGACTAAAGATGAATATGGCTAAAACAAAAGTAATGATGAACAAGTATGCCACGGAAAGGGAAATAATGATTGAAGGAGCAGTAATTGAAAAGGTGGAGTCATATACTTATCTGGGACAAGTTATTAGCTGTAATAATGATAAATGGCTGGAAGTCAAGAGAAGAATAAATTTTGGATGGATAGCATTCAGGAAATATAGTCATATACTGAAGAGCAATATCCCAGTTTGTCTGAAACGTAAAATAATGAATCAATGTATACTCCCCACCATGACTTATGGAAGTGAAACTTGGGCACTCACCAAAAGAATGGAAGAGAAGCTAAGAACTACACAGCGAAGAATGGAACGAATTATATTGGGAATCAGACTGTTAGATAAGAAGAGAAACACATGGATTAGGCAGCAAACTCAAGTAAAGGACATTCTTATCAAAACTAAAGAACTAAAATGGTCTTGGGCAGGACACATAGCTCGAAGACATGATGACAGATGGACTAAGAAAATAACAGAATGGTACCCAAGAGGAGCTAGAAGAAAACCTGGAAGACAAAGGCGGAGATGGATAGATGAAATACATGAGTTTTTGAGTAGTAAATGGATGGCCAGTGCTTAAAACAGAAGGAACTGGAAAGTTGCTGGAGAGGCCTTCATCCTGCAGTGGATTGAAAATGGCTGATGATGATGATTAGCCAGATTGACCAAATCAATACCAAATTTTCTTTTCTTAGGTTGTTCTCAAAGCAGCAGCAGCTGCTGCACGTTTGACATCTCCTCATTGTCAAAAGATTCATCGTCTCCACCATCTATCCCACCATTTTCTATGGTGCAGAAATATGGGCCTTGGCCACACCCACAAACCTTAAGCAAGTTTATACTGCTGAATACTGACTACTGAAATGGGCCAATACCAAGATAGGTCTGCTTTCTGCCACCACAACTACCGCACCACCAAATACGGAGGATGCTGAAAGGTCAGGGAATGACCACCGCATATTCCCGGAGCAATATGGCCTTAGTTGCTAATGCTCCTAAAAACCAAATAACAACAAATAACAACCACAACTACTAAGATGGCACAAGCACTGGAAATCCCAAGGGTGAAGTCTCTGATCATGGAAAAGAGGTCACTCTTCACAGCCAAACTCCTCACAGGCCAGATATCACCTCCTAATATTTGGAACAGCTGCTCTTGGAGGATCCCACAGCCAAGCTTAAGATCGTCACCTGCTATTGTGGCTCTCCACGATAGGCTTGCACTTACAGACAGATTCCTTCCCAAGCAGATGCTTGCTGCCCTGAACTGTGAATATGCTGACTTTGACAGCTTAATAAATAACAAGAAGGACATACAATTTTATTAAGGCTTTCATTGCTCCTGATCTACTAAAACGGAATCATGATGCTCCTTTCCCATCCCTGGGTTCAAATCTGTTACCACTGCAGCCCCCCTGAAACTGAACTGCCATGCTGGATCTTCAAACTTGCTACTGAGCCACCTAGGTTTTCTGTTTTTGTATTTGTATGCTGTATTCTGTTTTCCTCAAGCTCCTACATGTGAACTCCTGGCGCTCGTCACTGTGATGTAATTCTGTACTTCACAATAAAGATTTATTTATTTAATTTCAGAATAGTTATTGATCAGTCAAGAGACTCGTTTTGAATAGGTTGAGAATGGAAAACTTGCTTCTTTTACAAATGGCACTTTAGCATTCTAGTCCCTTGCCAGATTGGCTGCAACTTCTGTGCATCAATACTTCCACCTATGTTAAAATCTGATGGTGCTATTGCATCTTTGGCTAAAGACAAATCTGACCGACTAGCATCATTCTATTTTTTTTTTTTTTTTTTTGTTTTTGTTTTTTGGCTTGGGCCTCCATGATTTTCCTTCTCTCTTGCGGGTGTAGGGTTTCGTGCTTTTTGGGACCGCTAGGCTTTTTCATCCCTGGGATTTTGCCATGTGGCTAGCACAACACTACAACATGACATGCGCCTCCGTAGCCAGGTGGGAAGGAGCAGCAGTGCGTAGCACACGCTTCTTGATTAGACCGGGGTTCGAGCCCGTCACCACCAAATATGGATGATGCGGAAAGGTCAGGGAATGACCACCGCATATCCGGAGCAATATGGCCTTAGTTGCTAATGCTCCTAAAAACCAAATAACTAACTAACTAACTAACAACATGACATGCACAATTTACACAAACATAGCACTACTCACATGCCTGGCCTTTTACAGAGCTCTGTACCTGCACAGCATAATAAGGCAGAGTTGAACTAATATTTTGCCACAACAAAAAATATACATATATCGCATTCTTCTTTCTTCTAGCTCTTGTAACAGTCTTAGTAAACTGCATCCTGTCATATGCAACACATTTCACTCAAAGGCTCCTGTGGCCTTCCGACAATAGGATGTTAGAAGTATTCTGAACAGTCTTGATGGCATTTCTCCTCTTGCTCTTGAAATGTGCTCATCCAGCCAGATCATAAAAAAAAGGGTAACAAATATATCAACTGCTAATTCTTAACGTGTTCACCAATTCCTAAACACAAATTTGCAGCTTCGGATTATAATCCACTTGGAGTGGGGTACCATCTTACATTTAGTAATAGTAATAGTATCTGCCAAATAGTGCAAGGATGCCACTGGCTTTTGCTCCACTAAAAAAAAAAAAAAAAAAAAAAAACACACACACACACCAGGGTCATTCTATGTCAAGTGGCTTAGGGGTCCCTGCTCAACCATTTTCAATTTTATTGAAACTTGGTGTGATGTTTAAACAGGTTTCAAATGAAGCTGTGCAAAATTTCAGTTCAAAATATAGTATGCTTGAGGCACCAGCACCTTTTTTGTGGAGGTCACTTGTGTTATGCGGAATAAATCACAAAAAAATTTCACAGTCTTAAGTGGTACTGTTGCACAACGGTGAGAGTTAGTGCTCTGAAACTTGGTATACCTAGTTAACTTTTGGCAGAGAATGCAAAACTTTTGGTATCCAGGCTCAAAAACCTTCACATTTTTTACAATGCGGTCTAAAACTGGCACCAAAAATATGTAACGACAAATTTAAGCAAGACTTTTGAAAGTCATAACTTTGAAATAAAAACCTTTGGTACCTTCTTCTTTGGACATTCCATTTACCAACTGCATGAACTCAGCCTAATTAAATATCAGCTCTTATACTTGTTTTCTGGCTGAGATATTTTCCTTCAAAGATTGACTGAAAATTTGAAAGTCAAATTTAACCTATCTTAAGGGGAAAATATCTTAATGTGGGACACCTTCAGTTCTCCCATTTTTTCCACCACTGGAAAGAGTAGAGTTTCAGCTACAAGGATCATGGTTTATCTGTTTTGTGCCTTTGCACTTAAGGCTTTAAAATTAAGTCTAAACATCAAGTAGTTTTATGTGCCGTTTTGTTATTTTGTGAGATTTTTTTTTGTTGCAGAACACTTCCTTAATCCTAATGTTTAGAATAATCTAGAAATGGAGTATATTCTAGAATTCTGGAATATTCTCGAATATTCTTGAATAAAAAAAAAAAAAAAACTGATGGACATTCTAGAATCATACAAAAAAAGTATAAATAGCTGATATTTGAACCATGCTGTTATTAATGTGTTTTATCTTCATGATGAACAGTTTGTTTATTTTGTTTATGCCTTTATGCTCAAAAGTTTTTCTAATAAACAATCATCTGTAATTACAGAATCACTAATTTCATATCACTTCAGCCTCACTTGCAACAATAAATAGTGATGCAAAGTACCTATCAATTCATCTGCAACATCAGCTGGGTTATCTAAGACTTTCCCACACCCATTGCACAAGGGCTCAATCTGATTAACTTTCTTGTTTGTTGTATTCATATGCATGAAAAATTCCTTGTCCCTATTCTTTGCTCCCTTAGCCAGTGCTTTCCCATATACAGCCTTGGCCTCCCTAACCTTATTTGTGGTACTGTTACAGATCAACTTGTACCTGTTGTAGGCTTACAGTACTTTTCATCACTCTGTAACTATCCCATGTTGTCTTTTTCTCCTCTATTTAACCAGCCAGCTCCACAGTCATCCATTTCGACATCATCCTCCTGCAATATTTTCTTAATGGTATGTATGTGTTCGTGGCTTCTGTGATTTTTGCTTTAAAAGTATTCCATAATTCAAATGTATTTGCTCTTCCTCAGCAATCCTCCCAATTAACAGTGCCACATAGTGCTCTAAACTGTCCAAGTCCCCTCCTCTGAAATTAAAAACCATCTCTTTACTCTTAACTACTGCAACATATTTCTTCATCAAAGAAAGATGTTGCAATAGTTAAAGGTTTCTGCGAATATGGATTCCATACTAATGGAATCCATGTTAGCAATCATCAATAAAAAGGAAAATTTCTAGCTAGTTTAACACTTTCACTGCTGGTTTTTTTTGATGACTTTTTTTGACCCAGAATTGATGGAATATTATTGGCTTATGTTAGTCAACTTTTGTACAAATTCGATGGAGAAATTTGGTGAAACCCTTGGTCTTTACATTTCTATGGCTTTTGATCATGTTTTGCTTAGTCTTCTAAACAAGCTCCCATCTTATGGCCTGCCAACTGTTTTTTTGCAATTGGGTATCCAGTTTTCTTCCTGAACACTCACTGTGGGTGATGGCAACATCACCCACAGTTACCTTGTGGGTGTTACCTTCACCCACAATTTGAAGGTAACATCAAGTTCTACTTTAAACTTAGCCTAACTCTCCACCAACAACCTGCTGCATATTGGTGAACTTCGTGAGATTCAATCTTTGTTATTCTCTGAGATTTTATATCTATGTCCCATTTTGCATTTCACTTATGAGGAAGAACAGACCAAAGAAGCCTTCCTCATTCATTTTACTCAATCACTTCAGTAATTTATTTATCTCAGTTTGATATCCCTTTTAGGTGTCTAGTTGTCAAACTTTGCAGTCTACACCTTCTAAATCATTCTTCATATATGCATCACCTTGCACTCATCACCAATATGGTTTCCCTTCTCTGAGCCCTCTCCAGAAGTTCTGTGCTTCTTTTTTAGGTGCAGCCTAACCATTGCCTTGTAAAGAGGGATAATGACATCCTTCTCCCTTCTGGCAAAGGTCTTATAAGTTACAAACAGGACACCAAGTACCTTCCTGGCTGCCTGTTTTCACTGTGTGGAAAATTTTGCGAGAGAATCGTGACACTAAAGTCTTTTTACTCTTGAACTGCTTTTACCTCCTCTCCCCCAGCTTATATATGACTCCTGATTTCTAGTCTTCAGATGCATAACCTTACATTTATAAACATTAAATTTTAGTTTTCGTTTTTGGGACAATGTATGCAACAAACCCAAATATATTTTGAAGATTGGATTGGTTACATACATAGTCCCAAAATTTAACAAATGCATCACATAATCCCAATTTTAATGATTGTGATGTAGTAATTTACCATATTGGTCAGAAATAAACTCTTCTTAACAAACCCATACCAAGATCTATTCAAGATACCATTCTTTTTTAGATGGTCCTAAATTGCATCTTTAACCACAGACTTCATGATCTTCCCTATAACAGTTATTCAGATATCCCTATAACAGATCTTCCTTATATACATGTTATCCACACCATTCATGTTTTTATCAGATTACTTAACTTTCTGTTATGTTTTGTGGTTTAGTGTATTAATATACAGGGTGTTTCAGTTAAAAGTTTCAGAACTTCTAAGAGGGGTAGGGTACATCCTGACAACTCGAAATCATATAGCAATGTGGGGTCGGAAATGCTTTCCTGAAGCGGTGTTGTACACAGAAGCACCATAAAGAAAAGAGACCGTAAGTGAGAAATCGTTTTAATAATACATGAAAAGAAGCAAAAGGTACATGGATTAAAGTAAGTGTTCGAAGTTTCTTCCACGGGCTACAATGCACGCCTCACATCTCCGACGCATGGACATCCGAACATTCTGGAATACTCCAGGCGAATTTCGAATTTCTTGAACAAGAACGCCAAGTTAGTAGGATGGATGATTACACGAACGCAGAGTTAGCCGATATGCATTTGGCGTACGGGGCTGCAAATTGTAGTGGGCCAGCCGCACAGCGTTTGTACGCGGAACGATATCCGACGAGGCGTATTCCCAGTCATAATTTCTTTGCAAGACTGCACCAGAGGTTAGCTGAGAGAGGTTCATTTGAAAGAGCTGACAGGGACAGGGTAAGAACAGCACGGACTCCAGCCGTCGAACAGAATGTGATGCAGCATGTACAGGGGAATCCAAGAACGAGTACACGAAGTCTAGCAAACGCAGTCGGGGTTTCCCATTGCAGCGTCTGGAGGATTCTCCGAGAACAAGACATGCATCCGTTTCACGTGCAGCGTGTCCAGACACAGCAACCGGAGGATTATGCACCTCGTATTGCTTTCGCACAGTGGTACCTTGGAAAATGTGCTACAAATCCCCTTTTTCCTGCTGAAGTGTTGTTTTCCGATGAGGTATCCTTCACAAGGGAAGGAATTTTCAACACGCATAACGACCATATCTGGGCGGTCGAGAACCCGCATGCAATACGACGTCGTGCAGCACAGATTCGATTTTCGGTCAATGTATGGGCCTGTATTATGGGAGATCACCTCATCGGACCTTACCTGTTACCGTGTCGTCTAACTGGACCTATCTACTTGATCTTTCTGCAGCAAGTATTGCCACAACTTTTGAGAGATGAACAGATTTCTGCATCGACGCAACAGACAATGTGGTTCCAACACGATGGAGCCCCTGCCCATTATAGCGGAGATGTTCGTAACTACCTGGATGTCACATTTGGTCAACAGTGGATCGGACGTGGTGGTCCCGTGCGTTGGCCTGCTCGGTCACCCGACCTATCATGTCTTGATTTTTATTTCTGGGGTCATATGAAATCGCTAGTTTATGACACCCCTGTTGACAATGCTGAGGAGCTGGTTGCAAGAATCGCAGTAGCTGCCGAAGAAATTCGCCTGGAGTATTCCAGAATGTTCGGATGTCCATGCGTCGGAGATATGAGGCATGCATTGTAGCCCGTGAAAAAACTTCGAACACTTACTTTAATCCATGTACCTTTTGCTTCTTTTCATGTATTATTAAAACGATTTCTCACTTACGGTCTCTTTTCTTTATGGTGCTTCTGTGTACAACACCGCTTCAGGAAAGCATTTCCGACCCCACATTGCTATATGATTTCGAGTTGTCAGGATGTACCCTACCCCTCTTAGAAGTTCTGAAACGTTTAACTGAAACACCCTGTATTTAATATGATTGGGTATTCATCAGTATTTTTGCTTTTTTTTATTTTTTTTTCAGAATGATTCCATCGGATGATAAAGAAATTTTGCCTTCTGAGAAAAAGGGTGAAATATTAAGTAATGAGGAAAATGAGGAAAGTGCTTCTAAGATACCAGATGAAATTTTTCAAAGTGAATTAGAGGAAGATACCTTAAGCAACAGGTGTTAATTGCATTTATCCACAAGCAAATTAATAAAAGTGTATTTTTTTAACAAACCATTTTTGTAGATATGAATATTTTGCTTTGTTTTCAATAATTCAAAACAAAATATTATCCATGATACAATATCAAGATACAGTAGAGCGTCGATAATCTGATTTGTTCAGATTTTCAAACTTATCAAAAATATAGTTCTGGAGACTAAAAAAAAGGTTTACAAAGTTTAGAAATAAAAACACTTTGTACTTACATATTTTTATTCATAGGTAATTACAAAACAAATGGAACTTTCAGCCACAATAACACATATGTACACTGAGCAGACAGACATCATGGGATACCTACCTAGTAACCAGCAGGCCCACCTTTAGCCCGGATCAGGACAGTCACGCAGCGAGGCATTAGTCCATTAGTCCACTAGTTCACGAAAGCATTCCACAGGTATTTCCATCCATGCTTGCTGCACCGTTCTCCATAATTCCTTCGCATTCCTGGGTGGTGGATCCAAAGCTGGAACGGACTTTCCACTGCATCCCAAAGATGCTCCACAGTGTTCATATCTGGTGAGTGAGGCCATTCCATGGTGGTAAAATCTGCAGAATGCTCTTTGAACCATGTTCTAGTCACCACGGCTCTGTGGGGAGATGCATTGTCCTGCTGGAAGAGTCCATTGCCCTGTGGGTACATGATGACCATGAAGGGATGCAAATGGTCTGCAAGGATGAACACGTAACCTGGACTGTTCAGAGATGTGTCTAGATGTACCAGAGGTCCCAACATGTGCCAGTTGAACATTCCCCAGACCAAATACCGACCATCTACCTGCCTGAACAGTTCCTTGTTGACACAATTAGTGCATAGTTTCATGCAGTTTCTGCCAGATACACACCCTCCCGTCCACTCGAAATAACTGGAAACGGGACTCATTGGACCAGCAGACCTGTCTCCAATCATCCGAGGTCCAGTGTTGATGTTCTTTCACCCAGTTGAGGTGTAGAGTCCTGTGTTGTGGTGTTAGCAATGGGACTCTGGTGGGTCAGCGGCTCCTATAACCTATTGCGGCTAATGATTGTCTGATGGTCTTTGTGGAGACGTTTCTGGCACCTCCCTTGTTGAAGTCTGTAGTGATTTGTGCCACTCTTGTCCTCCGGTTGGCTGAAACAATGCAAGACAAATGTTGACGGCCACGTTCATCCACCACTTTTCTCCACCCACAGTGCTGTCCATGATGAGGTGTTATTCTGGAAATGGTGTATTTCCGATACACTCTTGATGCTGTCAAATGGGGATAGTGCAATTTGTGTACCACCTCTGTGATAGAGTGACCCAATGCTTCGGGCACCCACTATCATCCCTCCTTCAAAGTCTGTTAACTCACAACGATTATCCATACTGACATTGAATTACTGTCTACATGAATGCAGTGTACCTATATACCTATTGTGATTTTAAATGTTTCTCACCAACCACATAAAACACAGAAACTGGAATTTTAAAAAACTATATGTTTACTACTATATATTTACAATTAAAATAACTTTACAACTAAAAAAGATAAAATATATAAAATATATATATACATCGAATAAAATACATTAAAATACCGGGTTAAGAGCAATAAAACCGAACGTAGCTTTCGAAGGCTCCTGCCTTCTTCTTCAGCGGTAGCTTCCTTGTACTGCGGTGCATCTTAAGTACCAACAGGTTCATGGTCTAAATCACGTGTTTCATCGCCACGTGTTCTATTCTCCTGTGTACTGGGACCGGAAGCAGCTTGGGAGCACATAATTTGAAATCGTTCATCCCTTCTGAGGATCGTAGCCTCAAAGAGGGGGTGAATCCGCAAACCTTTGTCTCTATTAATGTTCTCTGTTGAATTAATCCGCAAACTCTCAAGCCACTTGCAGTCCCAGAACCTATGTGCCCGATCAGTGATGATAGCTTCGTCCGGGAAGATCTGGTGTTGCTTCTCCCAAAAATGCTCGGCCACAGCGGACTTACCGTAATATGCATTCCTTATTGCCTTAGTGTGCTCCCCAGACGTTCTTTGAGACGCCGCTTTGTTACCCCTACATAACATTCCCCACAATCTGGGCATTTAATACTATAAATGACCCCACTAGCATTCTCTTTTTGAATGGGTTCTTTTACTTATGACACGATTGTGTGCAACTTCCGACCTGGAATCTGCACACAACGCATCTGATAATTTCTTAGTACCCTAGTTATATGCTCAGTTAAGCCCGAATAGTAGGGAATGTATGCAGTGGCTATTGGAGTGAAGGGTTCGCTTCTCCTCTGATTTTCTCCAATATACTTTTGTATAATCCTCTGGGGGTAGCCACACTTTGTAAGATCCGCCGTGACATGTTCATATTCTTCTTTCCTATCCTCGGAGGTACTACAGTGCGATTTTGCCCTGTCTGTTAACGCTTTGACTGCACTGTTCCTATGATCATTGGTCTGTGCAGAATTATAGTGAGTACTGGCCTTTACACATCGGTTTCCTATAGACTTTAGTTTTTAATTGTTAGCCTTCTCTACAGACCAATACATCTAGGAATGGCAAAATTCCTTCTTCCTCTACCTCTGAGATAAATTGTATGAATGGGGAGAAGCCATTTAAAAAATTCAACACTTCATTTTCACTCTCCTTTTGAATAACTGAGAATGTATCATCCACATATCTCTTCCATGGGTGCATAGGGAGATCTTGACCATTAAATATTCTAGCCTCGAGCTCCTCCATAGCTAGATTGGCTATAATTGCACTAATGGGGGAGCCCATGGCTGTACCGTTAACCTGCTTATACATAATATTACCAAAAATCATGGTGGTGCTTGAGAGGCATAGTTCTATACCTTTGCAAATATCTTCTAAGTTTAATTGCGTTCTACTACTCAAGGTGGTATCATTCTGTAAGGCCATGTGTGTGCAAAGTTAATTTTTTTTAAATGGCTTCTCCCCATTCATACAATTTACCTCAGAGGTAGAGGAAGAAGGAATTTTGCTGTTCCTAGATGTATTGGTCTGTAGAGAAGGCTAACAATTAAAAAAACTAAAGGCTATAGGAAACCGATGTGTAAAAGCCAGTACTCGCACTATAATTCTGCCCAGACCAATCATCATAGGAACAGTGTGGTCAGAGCGTTAATAGACAGGCCAAAATCGCAGTAGTACTTCCGAGGATAGGAAAGAAGAATATGAACATGTCACGGCGGATCTTACAAAGTGTGGCTACCCCCAGAGGATTATACAAAAGTATATTGGAGAAAATCAGAGGAGAGGCGAACCCTTCACTCCAATAGCCACTGCATACATTCCCTACTATCCGGGCTTAACTGAGCATATAACTAGGGTACTAAGAAATTATCAGACGCTTTGTGTGCAGATTCCAGGTTGGAAGCTGCACACAATCATGTCACAAGTAAAAGACCCCATTCAAAAAGAGAATGCTAGTGGGGTCGTTTATAGTATTAAATGCCCGGATTGTGGGGAATGGTATGTAGGGGAAACAAAGCGGCATCTCAAAGAACATCTGGGGAGTACACTAAGGCAATAAGGAATGCAGATTACGGTAAGTCTGCCATGGCCGAGCATTTTTGGGAGAAGCAACACCAGATCTCCCCGGACGAAGCTATCATCACTGATCAGGCGCATAGGTTCTGGGACCGCAAGTGGCTTGAGAGTTTGTGGATTAATTCAACAGAGAACATTAATAGAGACAAAGGTTTGCGGATTCATCCCCTCTTTGAGGCTACGATCCTCAGAAGGGATGAACGATTTCAAATGACGTGCTCCCGAGCTGCTTCTGATCCCAGTACACAGGAGTATAGAACACTCCTGTTCATAGCGATGTTTCATCGCCACGATGAAACACGTGATTTAGACCATGAACCTGCTGGTACTTAAGATGCACCGCAGTACAAGGAAGCTACCGCCGAAGAAGAAAGCAGGACCCTTCGAAAGCTACGATCAGTTTTATCGCTCTTAATCCGGTATTTTAATGTATTTTATTCGATGTATATATATATTTTATGTATTTTATCCTTTTTAGTTGTAAAGTTATTTTAATTGTAAATATATAGTAGTAAACATATAGTTTTTAAAATTCCACTTTCTGTGTTTTATTTTAATACGTAGTTGGTGAGAAACATTTAAAATCACAATATGAATTTACCCAACCCCAGAGGCCTGTTTGAGGAACTACCTATATACCTGTCAAGCAGTGGGTTCGTCCACTAGCTAGAGGGGTGACAGCGTCGGTTTGCCCACAACCAGGTATTCCATGAATTCTGTTCTTGCAGTGTATAGGCCTTTAACAAAAATAATTACATATTTTTTGCTGCACCATTTTTGAACTTCATTTCTTTGTTGCCAGATCTCACTCTTTTCAGCAAGGATAGTTGAGTTTGGCAGTATTCAGCTTGTTGCTCGTACCTAGCTGTCGTGAGTAGCACAGTTGATAGAATCACCGTCCTCCTCCCAACCCTGGATTTAAAAGACCTGAGTTCAAGTCCCATGAATGATGAGAGAAATTTTTGTGGGCCTTTTTCGTGTGGCTGAATTAGTCTGTCTCAGGTGAGAGTAGCATTGTTTTTCTTTCCAAAACTCAGGTTTTTCGTCCAGCAAACAGAAATCGAGGGATGGGTCATTAGCTGTTCTCATAGGTTTTTTTTTTTTCCTTTATGCACTATCATATGAATCGAGTTTCAATGCGAACTTGAAAATTTTTTCCCTTGTTTTAATTTCTGTTATGGGAAAGTAGATGGCACTACTTTCCCATCTTGCTAACGACAATTCACTTTCTCCCTTTGAAAGTCTGTTTAAAATCTCAATCTTCAATTTAATTGTTAAAAATTTCCACTTCCTTTAAAAGAATGACCATAACTTCAGTATGGTAAAATAATACTGTAAACATTCAGAATCTCTTCATTCTTATATCTAAACTTCATTTGAAGAATCAATGCACAAGACATAATATGATATGGGTTTAAATTAACTGTATGATATCGGTGTAGATACACCAAAAATTTTACTATGTACGTAGTGTGAAGGCATAGTTTTTAATTGTATCTCATATTGTGGCTGCCTTCACAACGAGATACCAGGTATTGCACTACTTCGAATAAGTAATGCTTCTCTAGTAGAGAAGACTACTGTTATTTATTCTCAGTGGATACCACCACCCAGACGGTCACCATTTCGAAGCTGTTGGTCTATCATCAGAAACTTCATAAACATTTTACTCTGTATCTCACTATGGTGTATCTTGTTAGTTGCAATTTCTGCATGCCACATTCTTTGTTATTGATTGACACTTATTTATTTTTTTTTTTTTTTTACTATTTTAGATTTTACAACCCAAAAAAAATAAAAATATTCAATGAACAGAAATATCAGGTTACAAAGTATTATGTTTAGTACTGTGTATGTAATTAATTAAGCTATATACTTAAGCATAAATTTATTTTGCTAACCTATGGATAATGTTCTGATTTTTACGTATCATTTAATTTTGTTAATTGGTAAAGTAAAATAAAAGTATAAATTTGTGCTTTATATCTTCATTTTTATAGCCTGTGGATAATATACTTCCTATTTTCATTCATTACAATTGCCATTTAATAGAATCAAACTTAAAATCGCAAATGCGATCACGATAATTTGCCGTTTCTGCAATTATTTTATGGCACCAGCATAAAAAAATTATAATAATAAATGCTGGCTTGTTTGAATTATTGATGTTTGGTATTTTAGCGCTCTACTGTATTTGAAAAAAACTGCATGAAGTTGATAAGTATTTTATATTTTGCTGTCCCTTCCTGATTTATTATATATAAAAGAATTAAATAAGTGGAGACATAAAATAAAAGGTGATGCAAATTCTCTGTGAAATGTGAGGCAACGTGTTTTTAATATGAGTGATGTAATGTAGTATTGGCTACTGTTTCAGTGTTTTGAATTTATTAATTATGTAACTAAAACTGTATAGCCATACTTATGGGGATATCTGTTAGGTTGTAGCAAACAATGCTGTTCCTTCACTAATAGAAGTAAGGAATTTAATACTTTGAGAGCCAGAAATGGATTAAATAACTCCTCCTTTCCATTTTTATCTAGTTTATGATAGTTTTGGAAACATGCTTGCAGTTTAATTTGCATATACGTAATGTTTGACTCTTGTATGCATTAGTGCACACTTGAGAATATTTCTAATTACCCTTTTAAGCTTTAAAGTTAAATTTCTTAATTACTATCACTAAAGATCTTTTTATATCTGCCTTTGAAATATGATTATTTTCCTTTCACAATGATAAACTCATTAGTAGGACTAAAGCAGCTGTATTAATATTAATAATGGCAAATGATGCAAGGAAGCTTATACAGCATCAGACAAAAAAAAAAAAAAACACTACCCAACTCATCTGATATGTCCATCCCCTGTAATCCTCAAATTTATTCAAACTTTTTGCTCCAACAGTGCACCAGATGGAAGTTTGTTCTAGCAGTTAATTATTCTTTTTTTGGCCAAAAGCATTCACAGGCTATCCTGCAATTTAAATTCCAGGATAGATGGGTGAAAATTTTAAATTTATGTCCCGTTATGTGTGTTTTCGAAGCTAGAGTAAGGATCCCATCATTATTTAATTTGCTCAATTCAGTTAAAGCCTTAAACACTTCAGTCAGGTCTCCTCACAGAGGACTAGTTTCTAGATGCTTCAATTTGCGGAACTGGTGTCTTGGTAAATATTATGATTATTATATGAAATTTATGATATTATGATTGACCAAAAATAAATAGTTTAAAAAATGCAATGAAGTCTCTTATTTCTTTTAAAAATATTAAATAAGTGGCATGTTTCCTTCCTAGATTAAGACTGCTCATTCAGTTTACACTGGAACCCCTCATTTACAGCTTATCTTTAATCCTTTCTAGCTAAAACAATTTCCCACTCTTCTGCCCACTAGTAACAATCATACAGGAAACTGTTTCCCTTAACATTTACATTTAAAATTATGAACATCTAAGGCAACTACTTAAATAAATAATAACAGTTTTGTGTGAGGAAGGATCATATAGCAGAATCAGTAGCATACCTGTCAAGTTTTTTAATTTACCAATCAAATTTATGGAAAACATTTTGTCTTTTACATTGTTACTGCAGGGCTTACTTTTTTAATGAATTTTAGTCACTCACATTTACATTACGTTTTCTAGATGTATATGCTGTTTAATTTGCTAAGTGACTTCACTTCAGTCTGTTAACACAGACTTACCAAGTAAAGTCGTGATTGAGATTCATTTATTGATATGGACTTTAAAGGCAATTTTTGGTGGCTGTGACTCTGCTTATCTTTCAGAGCATATCCTGAAATGGCATGAGAATTCCAACGGCTATGCTCTTATGTTTGTGAATAGTGAAGATACAGTTGTTATTGCATTTTTTACTTCAAATACAAACAACAACAATAATGCCAGGTAACAAAATTAAAAAACATTTTTCAAGTATATAAACACATCTGTTGTTGCTTATATTTTGTTGTCAGAATAATGAAGTAGGTATGCATTTCGTGGTTTGTATTGATAGGGCATTAAAGTAATGCATGGTAGTAAAAATTATATTTCTAATCATGTAAATGTGCAAAGCATATCAGCAACATAATGTGTCAAGAAGACAACACTCTCCCCCCCCATTAATTGAAACATTGATGTGGCTGTTTTTAATTCATTTTTGATAGAGCATATAATCTTCCAGTAACTGGAAGAAAATTTTACTAGTCCAAGTTTAGAAAAATGTTTCTGAAATCAAAAATTACTGCAAATGACAACTCTGGTGGGACAGAAGCACCAGCCATTTTGAACAAAATGGGTATCTGATATAACTATTGGAGTCATACAGTGTTTGCAAAATGGATCATCAACATTCCTTGGAAAATGGATTGATGTCAGTAATTTAGTATTAGTAATGAAAAAATAATTCAAGGAAGGAAACATGTATTATAAGACAAATACACTACACTACCCTACACTGCATTGCTTTTTCATAATAGATTAGTTTAATAAAATAGAGATATTCACAGCCCAAACATTTCAGAACACTTTGATTGTCTCATCAGTGGTAATAACATAAAATTGTCAAATTCAATACAGGATAGCTTTTGATAGCAGTCCCATATAAATGGCTGTTGAATAAATTGAAGCAGTGTGGCATAAGGGGCAAGTTACTATTATGCTAAAGGAATGGTTAAGTGGTATGAGCAGAGAGTACTCGTAAATGGCTGCTGCTCTTCATGGACTAATGCCATGAGTGGAATTCCACAGGATTTGGTTCTTAGTCCCTTATTGTGCCTAATATTCATTAAATGATATTGATATAGATATTTCAAGTTTAATGTCTAAGTTTGCTGATGGTACAGAATTGAGCAAGGTGGCACAGTAATCAAGGTATGCCACTTATATTTATTAATGATATTGATGAAGGTATATCAGGCTTAAGGTCGAAGTTTGCACATGATACAAAGGTTGGCAGGGTTGTTAATGACAGTAATAGCAGTGTGCTACTGCAGCGGGATCTAGAAAAGTTGGGCAGATAGGCTGAGAAGGGCCAACTGAAGATTAGCATTGACAAATACAAAGTACTGCATATGGGTAGAAGTAGCCCCAGCGAAACATACCAACTGTGTACACTTAGGGTGGTAGAAAATGAGAAAGACCTGGGAGTAATTGTGCAGTCAGATATGAAATGTTCTGAGCAGTGCAGACAGGCTGCTAGAGCAGGTTGTGGGGTATTGTCAATGATATACAGGAATTTTGCTAGTAGGGAAACAGGCAATTATCTCTTTGCATAAGGCAATGGTCAGGCCACACCTTGAGTACTGTGTACAGGTCTGGAGTCCTCATTTTAGGAAGGATGTAGAGTTGCTTGAGTGAGTACAGAGAAGGGCAACAAGATTGGTGAGGGGGAACAAAGGGGTAGTCTTACCAAGAAAGGCTTAAGTTCTGCAAATTTCAGCATCTGTAGCCTAGGCACCTGCGATGCGAGGTGATCTGATTGAGGTGTATAATGCCTTAAATGGGTTGAGCAAGCTCAATTCTGATGGGATTCTTCCTCTTGCTGAGATTACGAACCTGAGGGGCATAAATTCAAATTGAGGAAAGACAGTTATAGAATAGATGTGCGGAAATTTGTCTTTAGCCAGCAGGTAGTTGATTGCTGGAACAAGCTTCCATCTGTCATTGTGGAAGTTGATAGCTTAAATAAATTCAAGGAGGGACTGGACAAATGTTTAGACGGAATGGATGTGTGAAATGGTTGGGGGGGTTTTTTTGACTGATGTTGCATAAGGTTGCTTTCTTGCATCATATGCCTCTACTACTACTTCAACAAGACTTAGATATACTCAAGGTTGTAGATAAAGACAAGGAATTAGTAGTAAGTATACAACCTGATATGAAGTTTTGTGAACTGTATAGAGAGCTTGCTAGGACATCTCATGTGGTTTTCTCAATGATATATAGGAACTTTACCAGTGGAGATAAAAAATTGATTATTGCATTATATGAAGCAATTGTTAGGCCACGTCTTGAATATTGCATATGAAGACCCCATTTTAGGATGTGAACTTTGTTGGAAAGGGTATAGCGAAGAGCAGTGAAATTGCTTAAGGGCACAAACGGGAGGGAGGGGTATCCTTATCGAGAGAGACTTTTAAGTTTTCTAAGCTAGTATTCAGAAACCAGATACCTCTGGAATGACCTGATTAGTTTGTTTTAAAGCCTTGAAAGGTTTAAATAAACTAAATGCCAAGGGAATTTTTATGCTTAGCTACACCACATACACAAGAGCATAAATTTAAATTAAGAGGGGTGATAATCGGAGACTAGATGTCCAAAAATTTTCCTTTAGTTAAAGAGTTAGTGACTGTTGGAATAAATGCCCACCTACCCTTGTGGAAGTAGGAAATTTATCTAAATTTAAGAAGTGATTGGATAAATATATGAAAGAAATAGATAAGTGGGATGAGAGAAGGTGACATTGGTTGCTTTATTTTATTTTTTAATTTAATTTAAATTTTATTTATTTTTGTGGTTGGTACTACATGAGCTTGCTTCCTTGCATCATTTACCAATACTAATAATCACGTTTTCACATTGAAATGTAGAAAGTAAGAAAGAAGGAAAGAAAGAAAATGAGAATGCACAGGTACCTAAACCATCCTTATTTTTTTGCTGTATTGTCTCCTTATTTATTCAGGTACCTGAATAAGTATAGATCCAACACAGCCCTCTCTCTGAAGGAGTATGATTTGGCCAGTGTCAAGATGATAAAAGGCAGAACTAATTACATTATCCCATGTGAATTTTGTATGAGAGTCCTGTCAACATCAAAAATGTAATCCATTTGATAGAAATTCCACTGAGAAAATCCTAAGAATCATTATTCATCTGTTAGAACACATCACTTCCAAGAAATCCACCTGAAATTAGGTCCTTTAAAATTTCTACTCAACTAGATGAGTAAGATTTGCAACTTTCATTTTGTGCATACATCAAAATTCCAAGTCCTCTTTGCAAAATTGCATCATAGGCCACAGGATAAATTCTGTAGATTCCCTCCCCTTTGGTTCGAGAACTAGAGTTGGAACTGATGAAGATTCTTATTTTAGGGAAGATAATGAGAATTCCACTTAACATTGAAAAAGTGTCATCCACTGAGGCACTACTTAGGAAATCCTGGTACATTAAGAGAAATGTATTCCATCAGTTCATGCCTACATCAGAATACACACTTTCCAGGCCCTCCCAACATCAAATTCAATAAAGGTTTCTGAATGAATAAATAAATAAAAGTTCTGTTTATACTCTGGCACTAGGTCAGACTCCTCTAACCACCAGGTTAGAGTAATTTACAATAAATGGTAAATACAGTTGTTGACTGTCAGTTTGCCGGGCTTGATCCATGGGCTTGAACCAAGTAGGGGTGATGGGAATTCTGTATCTAATGGTAGCAAGATAATAATGGATTGCAAGATAATTACAAGGACCTAGTAGACTCCCCACTAGCACAGCCACCTCTCTCCTTATTAGTGATAATTTCTGAAATAAGTTATCTTTATGGGTAGTTGAGGCTGACGGCTTTGGGAAATTTTAGGGTCAGCTAGATTGGTCCCTACATTCAAAGGCAAATCATAACTCATTTTTGGCTGGTGCAGCAAAAGAATAGGATTTTTGTTCACTGTATTTGCTGATACTTAATATTAATGAGTCGCAGAAAGGAGTCAATGTGAACGGAGAGTACCTAAACCATTTACGATTTGCAGATGACATTGTGGTCATAAGCCACGATCCCAAAGAATTAGAGGAAAATCTTAATCAGTTATGCACAGTTAGTAAGGATTTTGGACTAAAGATGAATATGGCTAAAACAAAAGTAATGATGAACAAGTATGCCACGGAAAGGGAAATAATGATTGAAGGAGCAGTAATTGAAAAGGTGGAGTCATATACTTATCTGGGACAAGTTATTAGCTGTAATAATGATAAATGGCTGGAAGTCAAGAGAAGAATAAATTTTGGATGGATAGCATTCAGGAAATATAGTCACATACTGAAGAGCAATATCCCAGTTTGTCTGAAACGTAAAATAATGAATTAATGTATACTCCCCACCATGACTTATGGAAGTGAAACTTGGGCACTCACCAAAAGAATGGAAGAGAAGCTAAGAACTACACAGCGAAGAATGGAACGAATTATATTGGGAATTAGAATGTTAGATAAGAAGAGAAACACGTGGATTAGGCAGCAAACTCAAGTAAAGGACATTCTTATCAAAACTAAAGAACTAAAATGGTCTTGGGCAGGACACATAGCTCGAAGACATGATGACAGATGGACTAAGAAAATAACAGAATGGTACCCAAGAGGAGCTAGAAGAAAACCTGGAAGACAAAGGCGGAGATGGATAGATGAAATTCATGAGTTTTTGAGTAGTAAATGGATGGCCAGTGCTCAAAACAGAAGGAACTGGAAAGTTGCTGGAGAGGCCTTCATCCTGCAGTGGATTGAAAATGGCTGATGATGATGATGAATATTAATGATCTCCTTTTGCTTAGTGACTGATACTTATCACTGAAAAAATGTATCCCCACAAAAGTGCTTCAAAAATAAGCTAAAAAAAAAAAAAATATATATATATATATATATATATATATATAAATACTTAATAATGTAAAATAGACCTGGCCAGGCACATTTAAAATACTCTGAATAATTCAAGTCTGCACATTTTGTATAACATAAGAGCACTCAAAGTTATGCTTGCAGTTTAACCATTTGTGGCTAAACTGCAAAACAAGCCTTGGCTATGTGATTGGGAGTGAGGAGCTTTTCCCTGGCTGTTCCCCTCAACCCAATGTGTAATGTGTAATTACACATTACAAAGTTGTAATGTATAATTACAGAGTTGTAATTACACATTACAACTCTGCTGAATGTATATTCCTATATCTTCACCATTGTGGAAACTACTGTATACCATGTGCACAGTTTGATGATAATACCTCATTTAGCCATAAATTCAGGTGCATATAGCTAATCAGGAAGCTTATAGGAGTTAGTAGGAGTGTGAGAGAGTATAATCTGGAGGGCAGGTTAACAATGATATAAACCAATTGCATGAGTACCTTAGCAAACTAACCCATACACTGATGATTTACTATATGATCAGTAGCAATTCATGAACTATCACCTGCACTCTTTCACATAGGGATACAGACTTACAAGGTCCACTACACATGAGAGCAGGACTCCTCCATTTTGAGATGATATTAGAATTGTTTAAACTGCACAGATAGTGTATTCATGATTACAACTGATGAAATCACAAAGGATGGTGGAAAATTGAAGACAATACCATGAATGTGGGTGAGTGAATAATGATGGAACAAGTCAAAGCTAATTGGTTATTGAACTAATTATAATATAATTGGTTGTTCAGTTTATGTTGTTGAGACACTCTTTTCTGTTCTTAATTTGAAACCACTAACTAGAATAGCACAACAACTGATTAGAATATGGGCAACCCATTTGATAATCCTTTGCAATCTCCAGAGTAGTGATTATGTCAAGGATTGCACCGAAGTTCTTTCAAATTGAACTAAGATCATTCCTAGGTTTTTGATCCCTCAAGCAGACAAACTAGCCTTAGAACATCAGCATTAGTTTATATATACACTGTACAGCAATGCCTCATACTTTGAGTTGCCTTGAAATTAGTCCAAGATAATCAGTAATCTGAATATCAGGGTTGAACTATTATTCTTGTAATGCATTAAGTGACTAAAAATGTAAGCATAATATTTTGATGTAGTCATGTTCCAATGTACAGAACTCCATACCTGAACATTACCATGAATCTGGGTGGTTCAGGTCAATAGAAGTAATTACCACTCATTACAAGATAGAACTACTAACACCTATTTCCAGACTCATAGTAAGTCTTATCACTAAGATTTAATATGTAACAGTAGAAGGTTATGTGACACCAAACCCTTTACACATGAAGCAAGCAATTACAGCTTGCATGGTTCTGACAAAACTGAGAATGTGCACTGCAGGATTCAAAAAAAAAAAAAAAAAAGGTCTACTGTTCTGATGAATCATCATTCCTGTTACACAACATGGTCAACAGCAGAACAACTGTGTGGTATAAACATTACAAAACAAAACTATTGACTTGTTTTGCATAATTGAAATGTTTCATGTAAGGAGATGCAGCAGATATTTATGTAGTGGTTTATTTACTAAGAATCTTTAGCATGCCTGATTTCTCTGAAGCAACTTATGTCCCAGATTGTGCAGACTTAATTTAAGGAACATGAAAAAGATTTCATGTTCCTAGAAGAGTTAGTTTCCTTTTCAGCCAGCTCTCTGGAAGAATTTTTAGATGAAACAGAAATGGCCACTTAATATGTAGATGATACCAGTCAATGTATTACAGGTATTGCATAACCCTATAATGATTTTGCTATTATCTGAGTCAGGAGTATCCCTACAAGCTACTTGAATGCACAGAACAATAAATAAAATTTCAGCATTCTGGGAATCATAGTTTGGTTACTACTGGCACAAAGCACTTATACTGTAACTTCTGTAAATTATGTGCTCAGTAGAGTGCATCATTTCAGTAGATTATTTTCTCAAAATAAGTAAAAGCATACCTTTAATTTTTGCCGCTAGTTACTATTATTTTGGTATAGCAAACAGAAATATCTTTGGGAAAACAACATGCCATTAACAGACATTGTTATACATGTTGCAGTGCTAAGGCAACAATATATTAATATTAACATACCCATGATTTTAGTGAGATAAGTGTTGAGATCAGATGTTGAAAGTTGATTAGAAAGCCAAGCCACTATTATTTCTGACTAAATATGCCCGTCAGTAACCAGGTTATTAGTGCTTGAAACCTGAAACCCTACTTTAAAATCACACAATAAAATGAAGAACTAGACACTACTTGTGGGGTACAATTAGAGACTAGATATTCTCGTTACACAGAACTGATCACTTTTCATAACTGCAATTCTGAAAAGTTGCTCAGTTCTATGTTAATAAAAAATATCTTGGACTTTTTTTACTATTCATAGGATTATCTTGAATATGCCCTCTTATGCATTACAATCAGTATTTTCTAGAGCAGGACATGTTGTTTTCATGAACTTCAAAAACGAGATATAATGATTACTAAATTTGTTTTGTTGAATAAATCGTACATTTTGTCACTGAAGCAAATTTTTATTGAAATCCTTTTCAAATTTCTTTAAATGATTAAAATATCATTATTTTAAACTTGACACAGCAGATAAGGACCTCATTTAAAATCTTAAAATTGAATAACAGTGCAAAAACTAATTAGAAATATACATATAATAACTTGTTTTGAATTCCAAGAAAAGCATGCTAACTGTAAAGTAATTTGTCACCACTGCCACTTTTCTTTTCATCATCTACTGAAAATAATATAATTATACAACATTTTGTGATTATAACTCATTGTACCTGCAGACAGAATCCAATTTGGAAATTTTGTCAGATTATTGAGTGAGCTAATATTGCCCATGAAGCCTTTGACTAAAATGATGCTTGTGGAAAGCATATCATTGAAGTTATGCTTAAAAGGAAAAATTAAAATTCTCTATTTCAAGTGTTGTGGAACTGCTGGTCATAATAATTATATGTGCAGCTGAAATGTGATACCTATTTTAAGAGAACATGCTGACTGTGCTCTTTTGTGCAGTGTTATATAATGAATGACATATAGAATGGCATTTTTAAAATAAGTTTAAACTTTTGAACCCCCAAGCTAGGAAAATTCATGTATAATTAGTTTTCAGAATTAATTGGTTGAACAAAATTGTACATTACTGCTCACGACTGGCAAGATTTTGTATTATGAAAAGTAAAATTTACCTTGTTTTTGTGGAAAGCACGGTTTAAACTGCTTAGTAAATATAATAGCCTTAATTCTCACATTAAAACGAATTTTGTGTTTTCACAAGTAGTGCTATTATTGCATCCACTACTTTTAAACAGCATTACCAAGAGTTAATCTTCCATTTATTTACAAAAACAGCTCGTTTCAGAACGTTCTAGTCCCTCAGGAGAAGTAAGACAGGACTGAGTTTTAGAAGGATTGAAGTTAAGTAAGTTTTCTTTGCCCAATTTGGAGAACTACCTATAGATTGGCATTTAAGGAATTAGTGGCAGATATTCGATAAGTTGCTGTTTGTGCAGAGCAAGGTCCAAAGTGGAGGGTGGAATGTTGTGTGCTGTCATCAGCAAAATTATAGATAGGATTTCCAGTCAGTGTGAAGGTGTGAATATACAAGAGGGAAAAAAGAAAGCAGATGGTTTTTAGTAAGAATGAAGTTGCTCATTAAGCTGCCATGGAGTATATGAAGTTAAAACTTTGAAATTATAAAATGGCCAATGCTATTTTATTATTTCAGATATTTTATTATTTGCTCAAGGTGTCAGTGAAAACTCAAAAATGTATTTGTAAAGACTATATAATAAGTCTAAGCTCATATGTTTGGTATTTATTAAAATGAAACCATTTGAATGAAAATAATATACTTTCTGCTTATTTGGTGATGTTGGGGATAACTTTCATTGTCCCTCCTCAACTCCAACAAACTATAATGAATTCAGTTGATCTAATCCCTCAGTAAAAACATCTTTCTGATAATTTTTCATCTTCATAAGGTGAAACTTTTAAAATTTTCATCATTATTCTATATATGTGTGTGTTTTTTATGGGTGTATCGTTTTATATGGGTGTGTGTGGGGTTTTTTTTTTTTTTTTTTTGGCTGATGCTATATAAGCTTGCTTTCTTGCATCATGTGCCCTTGCTAATGCTAATATGTATTAATACATTGTAATCATTATATTATATATCTGTTTTATACATCTTATAGAAATGAAAATGAAGAACTGGAAGAATTAGAAGATTCTACTGATGATAGCAAGTTGCTTGAAGTTGATAAGATTGATTTCAGTCAGTTCCATGAAAACAAAGAGATATCCACTTTGGTACCAAAACAGCAATGGGGAATATCTGCAATAATGTAATTTTTTTTTTTAATTGGTTACTTTTATTTCTAATACACATTGAAAACTTTTATGCATTATTCAATTATATGCTATCCCTAACTGTTTATTTGAAATTTTGCTTAACTGCTGCCTTCCTATTCCTGCAAATTTAAACAGTTAATTAAAATTATGTGTTGATACTTTAACATTAGTTTGACTGATTTTTTTTTAGTTGCTTTTTATTATTTTTTATTTACTTAATTTTCTTTGTTTTTTGCTTCAGGTTTACAAGCCAGTGCATCTGTTTACTTTACCAGTGGCTACTGCAATCAGTTTGGAATTGGGACAGTGCAACTGCATCTCGCAGACTGAGATATTTTCTTAGTGTATTCCTGATGCTGTGTGCTGCCTCTAGCCTTGTGGTTACATTTTTACCCAGCAGAACTACGACCACGTCTTCCAGTACATCAGTTTCTTATGCTTCAAGAAAGTCCTGATATTTCCTAACCATATTTCTTTAATGTTAGATGGACTCATCAAAATTTCTTTGCAAATTTAAACTGTTGCACTTGATTGTAAAGAAAGATTTATCCAGAAAGTATTTTTTGCTTTCTGCAGTAAGAAAAGCATTGCCAAATATACATCATGTAATTATATTCACGTTCCTTGTACATAGAAGCATTAAGATTTATAGAATATTATATATACAGATAATTGTTTATTTGATTATATATTTCAATGTTTAAAGTGTCTGTAAGCTTCAGTTTTATTTTATGATTATCACTGCAAATTATTTAAAAATACATATCTGTGAGGTAGATTTTATTTTCTGGATTGAAGTTTTTATATTGGGAATCTAAATGATATAAAAAGAAAGAAAAAAAGTTTAAGTGTTCTGTCATATGGGATTTGGATCTGATTTTCATATTAGTGTTACACCTTGGGCACCCCTTCTCTAGAGAGTCATTAAAATTTTAAGTGTTCAATGCGATTGCATTAACGTGTGCTAATAGTATGTGTTATTGTAATATGTATATAGTATTTAATATGTATATAGTATGTATTATTCTCTTCTTTAGTCACATCTCTTTTACAGAAAAAATTTGGATAACTTCCTGTGCTAATGATAAAAAGCTTTGGTGTATTTCAAGCTCAGAAAAGACATGACTGAATTTCAGTATGGTACACTATATAGTGTCTATAAATTATACACCTGATTATGAAGTTCAATTAAAATTTTATTTTAATGTGTATTGTAAAATAGTTTGCTGCACTTAATAAAGCAACTCAAAGAATTTCTTATCACACAACTGCACTGTAGTAAACCTCCACACAGGCACCTTTTGGTATCACATGGAATGACAAGATAGTAGCAATTTCATTCCAGTTTCTTGAAGCATATTGAGAAATGGAAATCACAGCCTGTTCAATCTGGTCTTTTAACTCTGTGCTAACTTTTTTTGCCTATACCTTTTCCTTTACATAGCTCCATACCAAGAACTCCACAGGTGTGATATCTCGAATATGAAGAGGCCATAGAATGGGACAATACCAGCTGAGCCATTGGTTAGGAAATTTTTTTTATTGTTTTTATGAGAAAATTGCACATGTGCAAGCTCCATTTTGGTGGTGGTGGTCAACCTTGCTAATAGAACACATATGGCTGCTGCATATCTTTCAGCTGAGGTTCGGCATACAATTTGAGCATATCTAGGTAATTTTCAGAGTTCACAGTCCTTCAGCCAATCACCTGACTGAAGGATAGTGCACACCACATGTTTATGTTGGGACTGTTGTTCTTGGGTTGGTAAACGAAGTGGGGATTTTTAGATCCCCATATGCAATAATTGTATCTGTTAACTTTATCAGACAGTAGGAATATTACTTCATCGCTGAAAACAACATTTTCCAATTAGTATTTTTTTTTTTTTTTTTTTTTATGAAAACCCCAAACACGAGAGGTATTAGAACCTATAGTACTTAGTACCATGCTTGGGTTGGAGGTTGAGAAGACGAAAGAAGATATTTGTTGACTTGAACTTCCGTAGACTGTAATTTTCAGGAAATACAGAGGAGGGTTTTTCCAGAAAATGGAGGTTGAATGAATCAACGAGGAAGATGAAAAGTTAGTTCTGTGAGTTTTAAGTTGGACAGTAAATGGATGTTGGCTGTTGGTTGCACGTGTTCGGACTGTTTTGAAAGAGAGAGCGGAAATTATAGAAGTCAATTCGGAAGAACAGTCTCCATGGAAGTATCTGTAGAAAAAGCATGCAGCAGAAACAGTATGTCTATGAGACAGCGAGTGGAGAGACTCAGTTAGGGATGGATCATTAATTAACCTAACTGCCCTCTTCTAAATGAGGTCTAGAAGCCTGAGAGAGGTTTTGGGGGCACCACCCTAGATGAGGGAACAATATTCCATGGTAGGGTGAATTTGCGATTTGCACAGAGTGAACAGCTGTTTGGAAGAAAAATAATGCCGAGAGAAAGAGAAAACCAAGTTTTTTTAGATACAAAGGAAAATATTTGTAATGTGCTTGTGCCAAGAGAGATTAGAAGTCAGGGTAATCCCCAAAAGAGAGATATCATTTTGCCTAGAAATCGGAGTGTCACTAAAGATAAGCATAGGAGCAGAAGAATCCTTTTTGCGAGATATAAGACAAGACTGAGTTTTAGAAGAGTTGAAATCAACTAAGTTGTCTTTGCCCCACTGGAGAATTACCTGAAGATCGGCATTTAAGGAATTGGTAGCAGATTTTCGAGAAGTTGAAGCTGATTGAGCAGGACATGGTTTCTCAAAATGGAAAGTGGAATGCAATGTGCTATCATTGGCAAAACTATGGATAGGATTTCCAGGCAATGGAAGGTCATTAATATACAAGAGAAAAAGAGTGGGGGAAAGAACTGAACCTTGGGGGACACCAGCATTAGTGAAGTTAGAAGACAGAGAGCCATCTACCATTGCCCTTAGTGAGTGATTGGAGAGAAAACTGGATAACCAATTACAAAAAACAGTTGGCAAACCATAAGATGGAAGCTTGTTCAGAAGACCTTTATGCCAAACACGATCAAAAGCCCTTGAGATGTCAAGAGAAGCTGCTTGTATTACACCGAAATTTTCCATTGAATTTGCCAATAAATGGGTAACATAAGCCAGAATATCATCAGTGGATTGACACTGAGGGAAACCATACTGGCAAACATTGATCAGGCAGAAGGTTTCTAGGTAGTTTAAGAGTTGGCAGTTAATTGATTTTTCTATTGCTTTAGAAAGAGTAGAAATAATTGGATGGGAGGGATTTGTCACCATTTTTTGGAACTGGCTGGATATGAGTAAATTTCCAAGAAGAAGGAAAACCACCTTTAGAATAAGAGAGTGAAAAAAGCGGTAAAGAACAGGAATAAGTTCAGGAGCACAAGTTTTGAGAACGAGTGGAGAAATACCATCAGTACCTGGAGCTTTCTGAGCATCACGATTCGTCAAAATCCTTCTGACATCCTTTTGACAGAAGACCACAGAAGGCATTGAATGGAGTGTGTTGGGAATGGCGAGAGGTGTTTTACCCAGATCATTAATACATGATTTGGAAGAAAAATGGGATACTAGTAGGTCAGCTTTATCCTTGGCTGAAGTGACAACAGAGCCATCTGGTTTTGACAGAGGTGGGAGCAGACATGGGCAAAAGTTGCAGCCAATAGCTTTGGCAAGAGACCAGAATGCCAGGCTACCATTAGGGCAAGACAAGTTTTCTACTCTCAGCCTGTTCAAAATCTAGTTTGGACTGATTAATAACTGCTTTACAATTGTTGCGAGCATTGGTGTAGGCAGAAAATGAAACTGAAGAATTGGAAACAAGCCAATTACAATATGCAACATTCTTCTCTTGAACAGCCTTAGCACATTTATTGGAAAACCAAGGTTTAAAGGACGAGATTTTAAAGTAGAGTGTGAAATAAAGGATTCCATTTGTACAAGAATAATTTCACTGACACGATATGAGCAAACATTGACATCAGAAGTTTTGAAACAGTAATCCGACCAAGGAAAAAAAGAAAAGAAATCTCTTAGGTCATCCCATTTTGCATTCTTGTAATGCCAAACAACACGAGGTTGGGAATAGCCACAAGATAAAGGCTCTATTGGAGAAGAGACAATCACCGAATTGTGATCTGAGGTGCCTACAGGACCACTCACTTCGACCGTGTACTTAGAAGGGTTGTTTGTGAGAAAAAGATCAAGTGTGTTGTTTGTATGGTTAGGATTGTCCGGTATTCTGGTATCTATGCAAGGTCATTAGTAATTGCAAAAGCCTCAGTATCTCAACCGGCTGGATCGGTGTGACTAGAAAACAGAAGTCAGCTGGAGTTGTGAACATTAAAATCATCAAGGAAAATTATCTCATTGTTAGGAAAGTTGGACTGGAGAAAGAGAGGAAGTCGAAGGGCTCCAAGTGATTAGTGGAGTTGAGAGAACGGTAGAGACAACAGATGAATTTGACACAATGAGGTAGAGAGATTTTAAGCCAGAGAATATTCCAAATTACCAAGTCTCTGACAGGGAATATTGGATCGGACATATGCACAAATACCACCTTTAAGACGAAAAGAATCATACAGCAAATAATTTGAGCAACTGAGATGAGCAGTAGTTGAATCAACCGATAACTGAGATTCTGTCAGAAAAAAGTACATGGGATTTGGCAGACTGCAAGTGGAAATGGACATCATTGAAATTAGAACTGAGACCACTATATTTGTGACATGAACTAGGAAGTGTTTGGGAGGTTTAGATCTTTTTGCAGATAAGCTTACTCTTAGTTTGACATTTCATGGTGTATTCAATAGTAAGAAAAGTGGGGGGAGGACATGCTGTATGAAGTAATAAAATTTTTGGATATGGCATACACATAGTAAGAATATACCCAGATCCTTGACATAACGTGGCCTCAACAATATCCCCAACATACACACTACTCGGACTCCCTCCAGTTACTATCTGGCAGAGTAGAGGTAGCACTAGCTGATCCAGAAGCCTCCTAGAGAGTTACCAATACGTTCAGTCCAGTGTACTAACTAGTGGCTGGCCTGTGAACATCGTTTTAGAGCTGTACCCTCGAAATGTAAGGAAGATTGGATCTCTCTTACCATGATGTCCATCATAACCTCAAAAGTCATTAGTCATACCGCATGATGGAAGAGATGGGGTAGGGTTGACCGGAACTTAGCTCTGGAGTCTAAACATGGGTTCCACCACTTCAAGCCCCAATAAGCAAAGTGGTGGTACTGCACTGGTTGATGAGAGTCATCTACCACCTAGTATTGCCTGGTAACACAGAGGGGCGGCATTCCTCCATGTGGTGTGGGTGCCTCACCTCAACCTCTGCTTACATTGGTTCACACCTGGGTTGTTCCCCACAGTGTGCTTGTGCATGGGTGTTATACCCAGGATTACTAACAGTCCCACCATTGTGAAGGTGCAACCAGAGGATTTGGCTGTGACCGGCCATCCAGACTTCACCAAAATTGGGTCCACTTGAGTGTCACCCAAATATCAGTTCCATCAGCGTTTTAGACTCCCAGGTAGCAAGTACAGCTTGTCTGGCATATCTGAGAGAATGTCTGCGACAACCTGCATTGATCTGCTAAAAAATCTGATTGATGTGGATTGTCCTATAGCTTAATTTCATGGACAATTTGCACTTTGTAAGCATAAAATTTCAATCACTTGTGAACCACCTTATGCAGTGCAGGCTGCCCAGCAGATAGATTTTGTTGGACTTCAGGTAACACTTCTTGAATTTCCAAAACTTTATTTGCAGATATGCTAGGCCTACCTGCTCCTTTCTTGTGCAGCACACTGCTGGTTTCTTGACAGTTTCAGCCATCACCTTGATTGTTCTGTAGATGGATCTTTCTGGAATTCCTGTTGAAAATGTCTCTTTACAATCACTGGAGATTTGGTATCCCACAGCCATAATATGCACATTGCTTTCTCTTGCACCATCACCATTTTAATGCTGTACTGTCACAGTGCTTGCTGGGATCAAGGCCGCGAACCACGTCAAAAAACCCATTGAATTGCTTTGATAACTGAGCAAACCATTTTAAGATACTTATTGCAATAAAATTTTAATTGAGCTTCATAATCAGGTGAATAATTTATAGATATCTTGTATTATTTTGAATTTACAAAAAAAAAATTGCTTTTAATCTATTGGGTGGGAAGTTAATTTCATCAAGTCAGCACACCTTGCTATAACAGAAAAAAGTTTTTCATTTTCTCTTGTACTTGGAAATAACCAAGAAAAATATATCTATCAGGATTCAAGAGGCATTTAAAACTCATCTTTAAAGCCAAAAATTACTTTTTTTTTTTTTTTTTTTTCATTTTGTGTGGATATCTAAACAAAACTTTTGCATGTTTTGGATGTTTACATCATTCTTAAATACATAAAATCTCATATCCACTCTAAGATCTGGTCTGCAGCAATCTCGTTTAATATAAAATTTATGTACCCTTTAGAATTTCATTTGTTAAGATAAACTAATCTAAAAAATATTACCACAGTGACCTACAGGAGTGGTTATTGTCCTGTATTTTAATAGTAAGGTGAACCATACCATAATCATGATATTATTAATACTGAATCAAAGAACTGAAAACAAAGCTGAGTTTTTGGTTTTAACTATTGTTTTCTGATATAATAAATACACATAAATAATGAAATCCTCTTAAAATTTAAAGTTTTAATAGCTTACCAGTTATTTAACTGGAAACCCTGTCTATAATGAGATTTATAATCATTGTGTATATTAGTTTTGCAGTGGAGCAGAGATGTTTTAAAATTTTCATTTATCAAATGTCATAAGTGGTCTAGAGAAAGCCAATTTTTTTTAACTTGAATATTGCTATCAAAAAAGGAAAATTTTCTTGTGCCACCAGTTTTTTATTTATTTTTTATTATCACAATAGCATAAATATATTCCTTTTTTATTATCTATTTGTTTATTTTTTCACATGTTTCTACTATACAGAAGTGTATGCATACTAACTGTTAGATAAGAAGAGAAACACATGGATTAGGCAGCAAACTCAAGTAAAGGACATTCTTATCAAAACTAAAGAACTAAAATGGTCTTGGGCAGGACACATAGTTCGAAGACATGATGACAGATGGACTAAGAAAATAACAGAATGGTACCCAAGAGGAGCTAGAAGAAAACCTGGAAGACAAAGGCGGAGATGGATAGATGAAATTCATGAGTTTTTGGGTAGTAAATGGATGGCCAGTGCTCAAAACAGAAGGAACTGGAAAGTTGCTGGAGAGGCCTTCATCCTGCAGTGGATTGAAAATGGCTGATGATGGTGATGCATACTATTGTTTGTAAATGAGGAACTAGGATAATAACAGTAAAATTATCTGTTATAATCCTACTGCACTTATTTAAATTCCCCTTCCCTTTCATGCTTTATGCATTCATTCATTTCCTCATGCTTTAACAGTAAAACTAATAGAATTATTATAAGAACTGTCCACACAACAGTCAAATCCATTTCTGTTCATTACATCATAATAACATGGCACCATTTGTTTTACTGATACAAGCACAATATGCATTACAGTGATATTATTAATGAAGATCTTTCTGATGTCTTGAAGGTCAAAGATCATGATTATGATGGATAAACACTGTAAGACATAACTCTTGTCTTAGTTCTGTTTCAAAAAGATGTCTTAATTATGTCACATAAATTTATGAACTAATAATTTGATTTTTACATAGCTAGTCACGGTACTAATTTTTTAACAGTTTTATCACATAGTAATATCTACTAAAGTTGTTTGTGAAATGCTACTGCCGTTAGAACTTTTTTTAGCAAAATATACAATTGTGGTTCATTAAAATTAGCAAAAAATCCTTATTTTTTATGTTCTTATCCATTTATATCCAGTTATATAAAATGGATTTATGTATATAATTAAAAATATGAATAGATTTCAGATATCTAATTTATGATTTCCATGTTCTTTAGATGATAACTTAAGGCTTTTTTATGAGTTATGTAAATTTTTAATAACTGTGATGGAATTGCAGAGAATGTCACCAAAATTTATTTTTTCATTTTCCAAAACCTGTTTCTCACATGCCTAGAATTCTCATCCTATTATTCAGAATGTTATTTATCTATCTTGCTTGTACATATGTCTCTATTATGATAACATCAGTTTAACATTGAATAATAAAAATAAGCATGATTTCTTGGAGGAAAAAGTAATCTCTGTTAATTAATGTTCTTAGTGCTTTGCACATTTATGGCAAAAGATCTTTCTATTCCCCTTTCCCTATTTGTAAAATACTAAGAGAAGTTTACCTCAGTATAATACGTAGACCACTTCCATATGATACTCTCCAGCAATTAAAATGAAAAAATCTAAAATCTTACCTTACAATAAAAAATAATTAAAAATCAATCTAGAAAATTCCTGTGATCACGACATACGGTCGAAAAGCATTGTCAGCTTCAGGAAGGAAAATTGTTTTGCAATTTTTTTGTTAAATTTCTTTTAATTAATTTATTTAATTTTAATTGCGTTAGATTGATTTTTCATTGTGGTCAATTGATTTTTAATTATTTTTTATTGTAATATAAGATTTTCGATTTTTTTCATTTTAATTGCTGGAGAGTATCATATAGAAGTGTTCTATGTATTATATTGAGGTAAACTTCTCTTATTATTTTACAAATATTGATATCAATGTAGAACGTATTGAGCATTACAGCTCTGGTTCATACTATCAAATTCCCCTATCCCATATTAAATGTAATTTATTTGTACACAACAATGAACTCCCATCTTTGTGCAGATAACCCAGTTTGTGGATTATCTGTGCATGTTCAAATCAAAGCCCTTCAGAGCTTCTGGTTCCAGTCAGGTTCTGTGGCGGCCTTTATGTGAGAGATGCATTTCCTTGCACTTGATAAAAAAAAAAAAGGTTAATTGATATCACTGAAAGAGAAATGATAACCTGAAGGTTTTGGGTTTAGCAATTCCTCTTTCATAAAGAATTGATGCCAATTATCCTTCCTTATCAATTTCAGGTCCATTCAGTATTTGTACATGATTTTTTCCAGTTTTTTTATTTTAATATTTGTTACTTCATTGGGGGCTTAATAAACAACATATTGTTTATTAAGCTTAAAACAATCAAGCTTTTTGTTTCTTTTTTGCCATCAATTGTCAGAATATGTGACGAGCTGTAGCGTACTTCACTAAATTATAATATATAGTGAAATAATCTGTAATTATCTTAAGAATTCCTTATAGCATTTATGAATAAAATCAACATTAGAAGAAAACAGAGTAACAAAAGTTAATGTGTAGATTACAATGCCAGTCTCATTTTTCTAATTTTATCCATTTATAATTTTATCTACTGGAAATTTAATAATTGATAGTTATTTGCACATACTTAGTTCCTTATTCAGTAATTTGCAGAATTGCATTAATCATGTAACTTATTGTATGCATTAATATATATAATAAATATTGCTTTCTTTTTTTTTTTTTTTTTTTTTTTTTGCTTAATTATTAAGATTAATGCAGTAAGATTATTCTATTATATTAGCATTGTCACTAGTTTAAATATAATATTCATCAAAATTGCTTTAAAATGTATTTTCTATCATAAACATAAACAATATTATTTTCTGATCTAATTTTATTCCAGAAGCTTATGAAATGATTATTTTAATTAGTTTATTTAAAATTAGCAAAACTAAAAATATTTACATTGCTGTAACATTGTTGTACAGTTGTATAAGGAAGATGTAGAGCTGCTGGAACAAGTACAGAGAAGGGCAACGAGATTAGTGAGTGAAACGAAGGGTTGCAGTTACCAAGAAAGGCTTCCTTAAGTTCTGAAAATTGCATAGTCTGGAGACTAGGCATCTACAAGGTGATCTGATTGAGGTATATAAGTCCTTGTATGGTTTGAGCAAGCTCAATGCTGATGGAATTCTTCCTCTTACTCAGATTCTGCACCTGGGGGAGGCCATAAATTCAAATTGAGGAAAGGCAGTTGTAGAATAGATGTGTAGAAATTTGCTTTTTGCCAGCGGGTGGTTGATTGCTGAAACAAGCTATTATCTGTTGTGGAAGTTGACACCTTAGGTAAATTGAAGGCTGAACTAGACAACCTTTTGGAGTGAATGGATGGGTGAAACAGAAAGGGTGGGTTTTTTTTTTTTTTTTGCTATTGCTGTATAAGCTTGCTTTCTTGCATCATATGCCTCTACTAATGCTAATAACATTGTTATACTATAGATTTAATTATTTGTTACACTCTATTTGAATATTTCTTTGTTTCTGATAATTTTCTGTGTCAAGTTGCCTGTGTGCATGTGGGAAAATACAAACCTTAACTTTGCATTTACTTTGGGCCATCTTTAAGTTTCCTCTACATAGAGGCATCAGATATAGATGGTTAATCAATGACATCTTGAATCAGTGATAATGACATAAAATACTGTATAAAAGCCAAGGACAAACCAAAGCTTCGGATCTTTTTAATGTCTATTGTTGCTTCTTGATTAGTATTTGCTGCATCTGCATTGGACACACACACACACACACTCACACACACTCTCTCTCTCTCTCTCTCTTTCCTGCTATGTTTTTGTGACAAAATATATAAATTTTACTATACTTTGTATGTTTTTATCTTCAGTTAGTTTATGTTATCTAGTTAATACGATATGCACAATATATTTCTAATTGGTTTCTGTTTGAAAATCTAAAATGCTCTTTTATTTTTATTTGTAAGTTAAAAGTAAATATTTTTTTTTTTGTAGACTGAAAATGTCAGTTTATTTAGCGGTGTTATTACATGAATAAGGATATTGTTAATAATATTATTAACTGTATTCTCATTAGATTTAGTTAAGGAAAACGAGTTTAAATCGTCAACTTATAAATTTTAATTCCTTAATAGAGTAAGAAAAATAATGCTTCTGAATGTGGAGTGCTTCTAATTTTTGAAATTTTCTTAAATGGAGTATTCTGTGTTATCTCTCAGTTAAATAAGTAATTAGTTTTTAATTTTAATACATTCCATTAATTTTCTAGTGGTGTTTAGGTGAAATTAATGCGAATAGCAAAAAAAGCTAACCAACATATACTATGCTTAACTAGTTTTTGTTATTGATAGCCATGCGTAGAAGAAAGTTGGTATGTACGAATTTGCAGGTTGTGCAAAAAAGATATTGCTTATTGGGCTGAATTACTTTATTTGAGATGGAGTTAATATTTTATTCTACACCTTTTTAACTTTTCATTCACCATCAAATTTCAAAAATTTCAAAAAGATATCTGTTAAATAGTATGACTAAATATTAAACTTTTTTACAGATTTTAATCATGAATGTAGGCATATTATTAGTTTTAGTTATTAGTTCCCATAGAATTGCCAATAGTAAGTTATTTTTTTTCAGATTCTTCAGTATATTTTTAGTTTTTGTTGTTATATAAATTTTTTTACAAAGTTCATGTACTTAGCAAGACCTAATGGTTCAGGGAAGACTAATTTAGTGTTATAAGTTGCTTTAGTATTTTTGTTTTACTAGAGAAATAGTGTTTAGTCTGTTCTGCTCTGTTTTATTAAATTTTGTCATATTCGTTTAGAAAGTTTGTCTCTTGAGTTTAGTAAAATTTCTTCCATTTTTGATGAATTTTTATGAACCACTTACATGACTTGCCCATATGTGGTACATGCACAAAGTGTTTTGATGTCTCTTTTTTGTTTTGAATGGAAATATTTGCTAACCTATTGTAGCATTATGTAATTTGTCCATAAAACAATGTCTTCCCCCCCCCTCTCATCTTAATTTGGCTAATGCTGTACTAGATCGCTGTACTTTCATTTAAGCATTCATGTTGCTTTTCACATGAATGGAAAGGTCAAGGTTTCTTTGACTGGTGTAGGGACCTTTGCTTTTATTATTTCCAAGTATGTTGAAAAAAATGTGTTTTAGAATTTCTTTTGAGAGTAAGTATTGTAGTTACTTTTGTATTACATTAATTTTCTTAGTGAAAACTGGCAGATAAAAGGAATTCAGAAAGTGAAATTCCTCTTAGTGAGTTAGGTTCTGAGCCAACAGATATAATTGATGCCCAAAAACCTTCCCTGAAAAAAGAAAAAAAAAGCGAAAACAAACAGCAGCCAACATCTGTATCTGCATGATGCTCTGACAATGAAGTTAATACTGCTTCCCATCTAATCTTGCAAAGTTAACTGATCATCCTGTATGATCTTGGCAAAAATTGTTCTTCAAAAGAATATATTTATCTTTTGGACAACAAAATGACATTATAACAAATGTACTAATAATCTGAACTATCAAAATTATTCATTTAAGTCTGCAGACTTTTTAGGTGCACAAACTTTTTAATTTTGAAAGTAGAGAGAGAAAGCATGTGTGTATGCATCTCTCTTTGCATTTTATGCATAGTTTTGCAGATGTTATAGGATTATTGTTGTGAGTGAGGAATTATTTATGTACATAAAAAGTTTACTAAAATAATGCTTTTTATCTTTTTAGTAACTGGGTGCACTAGTGATTTTTCTTTTCCTGATATGTGCACTTGCTTAATGGGGCTAAAAAGTTACTCCACTTATTACAATAAAAATTGGCAAGAAATACAGTAAACCCCCGCTATTCGCAATCGCCGATTTAATATAAAATGAAACCTAAAAAAATGTGAATTTTAAAGCGCCGTGAATATTTTCCACCATAAAAAACATGGGCGTGGCTAAAATTATCTTTCCCGGTCAAAACAGCGCTCAGTGGGTTGGGGGGAGAGGGGTGACAAAATCGCGAGCGTGGATGTTTCTCGCTAATCCTTGTTCGGTATGTGTTATGCGTTTGTCATGGAAGGTTTCGTCATTTGTTTTTAATTTATATGTTTATAAATTGAATAAATTTATCAATTTATAAATTGATATGCTTACAAAAATGATAAATCTACTGTTTTGCAGTGTAAAACAGACTTTTTCGAGTGTGTTAACGGAAGAAAGTGACTTTATTGTGGACAAGTTCTTTCTAACCCCTACAAAAATATGGCTATGAATAAAAAGAGAAATGTGAAAATATCAAAGAAGGTGATGACATTAGCGAATAAAATTGAGTTATTAGACAAAATTTCTAATGGTTAAAGTGTCTCCTCAGTGGCAAAACATTATAAAATCAATGAGTCAACGGTACAATCAATCAAAAAATCGGAAGAAAAAAATCCGCCGTAGTGTCCATGAAAATGCGCTAATTTTTTCAAACATTTGCTCTGTAACTCGTGATGTTAAATTAGAAAAAATGGGAAAAGCTTTAAATCTGTGGATAGAAGACCGAACTCAAAATAAAATTCCGCTAAGTTCACTCATCATTCGCGAAAAGGCAAAACTCCTTTATCACTACTTTAGCGAAACTGGTGATAGCACTGCCAGGATGTTTTTTTTTGCTAGCAAGCAAAGGCGCTGGTTTGAAAGATTTGTTTGAAATTTCTAATAAATTAATATTTAATATTAAATTTATTTATTTTTTTTTTTTTTCAATTTTGTTTTAAATTGTTTCTTATTTTCATTTCGATGCCATATGCTTGCATTTCACTATGTACTGTCTATGTACATAGTCATATTATGAAGGTACATATAATACATACATAGACAAAATTTTAGACTAGTTTTTCTTATATATTTCATACTTTGGAATGGAACCCCTTTATTACTATGGGAGCCATAACTCAGTATTCGCGTTTTCGGTATTCACGACATTTCTCAGGAACATAACCCCCGCGAATAGCGGGGGTTTACTGTAGTTCAAAATTGTTCACTTTTTGGTGCTCCCTTTATTTTCAATCTTTTCTGAACACATCTGTGAAAAATACATTTTTTTTTATTTAAAAAATATTTTAAATTATTTTTTAAAAATAACCCTACACTACTTTATACATGGATTTTTCTTATTTGAATGTTATCTCTGTTATTATCTTTGACTGAGGCAAAATGAAAATTGGGAAACCTGCACACCTTCAGCAATTGGATGCAAGCCAGACTCTTCTGTGACATGAAGCCAGAGAACATAATGAATGGATGTGCTGCTGTAAAGCATTTCAGTGATTGGATGTGAGAGATGCATGCTAATTTTAAATTCATATTTTCAGCATGTGCATTTAATCATTGCAACTAGGCTTAACTTGGTCCAGAATTTTTCCTTTTTGCACAATAACCAACCAAGATTTCTGGAATTGTCAATGGCAAAATCAAAGAAAACAATTTCATTGAAAAGTATTTTAGCTGTGGACTGAGTAGACAAAGACCATGACAACACTGAAGGTCATGTGAAGACCTTCACACCCAGCTGTGTGTTAATAATATATATTTGGTTGGTTTTTATTGGCCTTGATATTGTTAGCTACATTGCGACAGAACAGTGTACTGTAGCATTGTTTTACTGAGATCACTTGAAAATAATTTGAATTTGAATTCTTTAATCTATCCCCCCCCCTGATAATTGAGTTAACTTTATTATAAATTATTCTGATAAGCAATTTACATGCTCCTCTTTATGAATGACCTTGGAGAATTAAGAAGCCGTTAAATCCGGTTACAGTTGCTATCATGTTTAACAGTTGTTAAAATGCATTCACTAAAACAGTTGTTAAAAAACTTATTTACAAAAACAAGAATACATCATGTTTGAAAGCACTAAAAATATGAAATATGTTTCTCTTTAATTGCTCCTGGATATATTTTTGTCACTAGCAAAACCATTCAAGAGGTTGATTTTTTTATAGCTGCCTAAGGTGAAATTTTTTGTCAAATAAAAAATTGTGATGTTATGGTTGAGAATAGCCTTTGTTCATGTATGCTGAACTAGTATAAACAATTTAGTTGATGGAATACGTTATCAATAGCCTTATATGCTTATAAGGCAGTTTCTTTTTAAATCTTTTGCATTTAAGAAAGCTTTAAAAAGTGCCACGATGTCAAATGTAGTGGTGAGACTGTACTCTGTGTTTTGACAAAAATAAAATATGCAAATAATAATCACAGCAGTGTTATGAAGAATATTGATAATTCTGCAAGTAACGTTTTTGGTATTGCTAATAAAAACATAAGGTGTTTTCAGAAAAAATACTGTGAGAATATGAAAAAAATATTGTTCTTAGTTTTTTTGTGGGGGGGACAAGATGATAAAGCAGCAGATTTGAAGGATTATCTTTTGGTAAAAATATAGTATTTTGTATCCAAATCATTTTGAGACTTCTGGTAATAACTTGATTTTACTAGTTAATCCTGCTCTGTTTTCTCAGAGTTCTCAAATATGGATTAAATCTTTGAGTTAATATTACTTTGTCTTGGTGTTTCAGATAATTGATAACTATCAATTATTTGTCACAGTTAAAATAACTATTGTTATTTTAATAAAATAACTTGTTATTTTAACTGTCACACATATTTTATTCATATTTCTTTAAAAATTCATCAGATTTTTGTTTTTATCATCCAAGAAATAAAAAGATGTTTATATTATGTTTATCTTTCAATTTGGAGTATATTTACTAAATATTACAGCTCAATACCTAGTGGAAAATTTTTGTACATACCTTACACGTTAATGAAGTTCTTTAAAAGTTATAATTTTATTTAGGTTAGTCTAGTCTGTTAGGCATGTGGTTAGTTATAGATTATAGCATAGTATGTGCATGATCAGATTAGAAATTATATAAGCATTAAAATTATTAATATTTATATTATTTATTAATGCAGTATGGTATTTACATAATGATATATATTTTTATATGTAGCAGTATATAATGTGACAATTCAAATTTCAGTAGGCCAAAATATATTAGTAGGAAAGCATTGCATTTACTTAAAAATACTCTCATGACATTAATACCTTACCACTGAGCCACCTTGTTTGTGCTATATCTGTAAGAAGTTTTTTCCATAGTTGCAAAGTAACAAATCTAGATTGGATGGCAGGCATTCCAATATTTACCATCCATCGAGAATCTCAGTTGCCTCTAGTTCTGTGTGGGCATGCTGCTATCATGAACAGCCTCCCTTCTCCATCAAGAAATCTCTGTGCTTGTTTTTGATGATGTTGTGCAAAAAAGGTGTGTGTGTAAATCTTTATTTGTATTCCATAAGTTATCCTTAATGGATCCACCAATACACCATAAAACAACAAATGACAACAACCTAATGGGTATTTTTCTCTGCCATTGATTTTTCTTAGTGGCAGTGAATTACTTCAAGTATTTAAATAATATCTCTGTGAATATAAAAACTCTTATTTGATAATTTATTTAACTTATTTTAAGCAATAATCACTAAAAATTTTAAATTTATATTACAAGAATATGATTAAAATGTTAGTGGAAGACTTGTTACTGATGGGCTAGACCAGAGTTACCGGGGTACAATGGCACAGCTGTTGCATGGCCCGAAGTTTCAGGATGCTAAAGCAACTGTTTTAACAGACCTACCCAGTCTACTTAAATCTAGCACTGAATCTTGAGCCTGACAGTAGGTAGCCAGGCATGATCTGTTTCCATATCTTGAAACTTTGCATAAGAATTTGCCTTGAGTATTTTTCATGGCTGAAAATGCAGTCTTGCATTGGTAGGAAGTTGAGAATGGTAGAAAAATATTCAGAGTTCTTCTAGACACTGCAGGATATTCTCCTTCCATGGATAACCAAAACATAATTTGAGAAGTGTGTGAAATTTCATTTTAAGGTTTTGCTGCAAGATGACTTGATAAGTTCTTCCATTTCCATGGGACTAAAATTTGATGTATTTTTTACAATCTACAGAAGAACCATAAAGTAACCACACACTCGCATTTCTTTATAAAAGCAGATAGGAAGTAACTGATCAAAGCAACTGCACAACAGGTAAATGTGTAATAACAAATTCTTTTAGACACTAGATTCCTATAAACACTGTTAATTTGACTTCATTTTTTTAACAAAGTTGTCTATTATAATTAGAATACAAAATTAAGAATAGTAGTTGTTCCTTCACTATTGTTGATGCAGTCTCACAATTCTTTTACTGTGGAAAGTCAACTGATGATCCTAAATTTATCTTTTTCTTTGCAATACCAATATTACAAAGATAAAAAAATTCCAGGAATAAACTGAGACTTAGTACAGCAAGAGCCATCTATGATTTCCAGAATTAATTACTTTAAATTACATTCAACAGATCACTGTAATGAGCTGTACCAGTCATGGGCTATGAAAGCAGTAGCTATACATCAGCAAATCTCAACAATGCGTCTGAGTGTGTTAAATTTTTGCAGAACACCATTGTGCTGCAGCATGCTGATTGGAGATATATAGTTGAGACAACGGAAGTGGTATCCTGATTCACAAATGCCAGGCATTCCTAAGTATCTTATAAATCTAGGGAAATTTTCAAATGTATATTAATGTGATGGAAGGGGATGTATACCAGAAATGGGAGAAAAAAACTTTTATTTTCTTGGTTATAGTATTGTCGATGCATTCTTTATTTATTATTATTTTTATTTATTTATTTATTTTTTTTTTTTTTTGCCGCTTCATGCCTCCATTAAGCAGACTGGTAGTATTGCAAAGGGTGATCAGAATCATCTGCCAACTATTATTGCTTGGTGTCACAGAATGGTGGCTATTACTCTATGTGCATGCCTCATGCATCAAAACCTTGCTTGTCTTGGTTCACATCTGGATAGTCATTTCCACAGCATACTAAGCATTGCCTATGGGGAGAGATATACTAAGGTTTACTAACAGTCCCACCAGAGTGAAGATGCAAGCAGAGAATTTGGTTGTTGGAGAACAACCATAATTTGCTGATATTCAATGCATTTGACTCAGAAGTGGATCTAAATATGAAGCTCCATCAGCATTTTAGACTTTTTAGACTCTCGTGTGGCAATCTTAACTGTCATTATTGGAAGAATATCCGTGACAAACCTCAGGGACTAGATTTTTACCTCTGACTACTCAGAGATAAAAATGTGTGATGATAGATAATGACTTTTAATTTCCTGGCAAATGCTAGAGTTTCTAGTGCCCTGTTCTTTCACCTGCTCTTTTCCTTATTTTTTATTAATGATCAAAAGCTGGAAATCCCATCCTTAGTTTTGCTGGTGATGGTATGTGCTATGCTAGGCTCCCCCTTCCTGTTTGACAAACTGTGCTGTGAACAAACAGCCACTTCTCAAATATATGCCACTGTTTCCTTAATTTGTTGATCTCAGGCAATTTTATTACTGGAGAGATAAAAACTTAGTTAAGTTCAGTCCTGTCATATTTCTAAAAAAAAAAAAAAAAGAGCTTGTCACTCCCATGCTCGTAAATAATCAGAGCAGCAAATATTCAAGTCTAATGTCAACAAATATCTCTTTCATCTTCTCAACCTCCAGCCTATGCATGGTACTAAGTACTATAGGTTTTAATACTTTCATGTTTGGGGTTTCATTAAAACAAAAAAATCTTTACTGAGGACAACCCTGACTTCTAACCCTTCTTGGCATCATCATATCACAAAATGTTGCTTCACTTGCATTGAAAAAACTGGGTTCTCTCTTTTGCTCTTTTCATTACCTTATTGTTCCCACCTCTTAGGTAGCACCTCTAAATCTTTTCTTTTAACTCCCAGACTCTACCCAAAAGAGGACATTCAGGTTGATTAATGATTCCTCACAAACTCACTATACTCCTTATAACACAGACATTCAGTTCCTCTTGCATTCATGGGCTATGAAAGTAGGAGCTGTACATCAGCAAAACTCGACGATGGGTCTGAGTGTATTAAATTTTTGCTGTGTTATACTCTTTATAACACAGGCATCCAGTTCCTCTTTTCTGTAGATATTTTCCAAATGCACCATTCTTCTGAATTAGCATCTGTAATTCCACCTCTTTCTTCCAAACTAATTCAAACACATGTCAGTGTCAATGTACATTCACAGTTCAACTACAGACTCACCAAACTAACATTCTCTCTTTGTAATTTATCCTTTCTATGTCTGTTCTTTGGAATAACCTTCCTTCATATGTATTTAGTGAAAATTACAATTTACAAAAATTTAAAAATCACACAGTTATGGAAAACAGACTGCAGGTTCTTCCATGGTATCAGTTCCATTTAATAGAGATACAAATAAAGTTGTAGTTAAAGGATGTACATTTTAATTATGATATGTATAATGTAAAGAATTTAGCATTAATATATCACAAATTTTTATTTTGTAAAATTAATTTTGACTACTATGTAGATTATTAATAATGCAACTGAAACTTCTCCATTTCCAAAATTCTTTTATTTCATTTCCAAAATTCATCATAGAAATTTATTTGTTGATCTTCTTAAGAAAATTTTGAAATAAATATATAAGATTAAATCATGGAAGAAATCTTAGCTAAAGGTTTTTGTATTTATAAGATAAATACAATATTAAATCAGTCTTTACTTACATAAATGTTATTTCTCATTGAATGTGAACAAATTATGTATAGATTATTTAATATCCTTCCTTATAATATTAAATGCGGGATGTTTTCAAAATGTTAGTCTTCTTATTTTTCTTTTCTTTTGAATATACATTTTACACTCTTTCAAAATACCTAGAAAATGAGATACAGTGTATATTGTACCTCATTTAGTTTAATTTTGTTTATGCAGAAGGCATTATAAGTATTGTGGCAGATAGTTTTTTTTTTTATATAATTTGAAGAACAATTTTTATCACATCATTATCGTGCATTTCAAGGATTTATGCCAGTGATGACTTGCCTGTTTGGTTCTCATAAAAGTTAGTATAATATAGGAAAAACTTTGAAAGAATAATTAATATTTTATTTTTATATTATAAAAATATAATATAAAAATTAAATAACTTTTACTATATTCAACTTTTATAAAATGCAAGAAAAAGTAAAGAAAATTTTTTAAATTTATATTGATGATGATACCTGAGAATAATTGATTAAAAAAAGTTTAAAAAAGAAACCTTTATACCGTATTTTCAATGTGTTTATGTTTGTTATATTAATTTGTTAAATAGTTGAAGTAGCAATATAAGAAACATCAAGATATGAAAACATTCATGATTTTTAAACATTTTAAAGCCAAAAATACTCCAAGCTTGATAGAATATATGCTCTGCTCTGGTGAATAACATACATATGTGCATCCCGGCACATCATGGATTAAAGTGTGCATTACTATTTTTTATTATTTATATTATAATTTTTTTTGTAAGATTTGAAGAATTACTTTTGGATTTCTTTTCTGATGTATAAAGAATATAATCGGGTAACTTGTAGATAAGGAGAAAATTCTCCTTAACATGTTTTTGGAAAATGTAAATATGATTTATTGAGTCGTGTTGTATTATTATTATTATTATTACTATCTTTATGACACCATTGATATTGTGTTAAAATATGAGTACAGTAAAAAATCTTGATTAAATGAACTTATGAGGGAAAGGCCTATCTGTTAAATCCAATTGTCAATTAAACCTGAAAGAAATATATATAGTTGCCAACGTTGAATATTATGGGAAAGCACTGTTATTGTGCTTTCCTGTTGTGTGGCGTAGAAGTACTTTAAATATTCAAGCTTTGAAACTTCATTTAATCAGAAATGCTCAGATGTGCATAGTTCCTTTTCTCACCATCCTTCTTAGATGTCATTATGAAAAATCAAAATGGAGATGCAAAGTTTCAAACATCACCTGATGGATACTGAATGAATTTCAACATTGTAAGCCGAGTTCACATGAGCAAAATTTCTTTCACTTGCTAACCTACATGAATATACAGTTAGCTTCTGCTAAACAGAAATCAGTAGGAGGAATGAAAATAGACCCTTGCTAATTCATAAGATGCTGTTATAAATCAGCATTCAGGTATTAAAAACCAATCAACCTATCAGTACGCTTACTAGATAAATTATCAGTGTTTAACAGATGAAAATCCTTCAGTGTTTCCCAGTTAAAGCCAAACTAAATTTATTTAACAAAAAGAGTTTCAATTGGCTTAGTGGTAATGTGGTGTGGAAATTACTGTTTTTGAGTTTAAGCTTTCATCTTCCATTCATCATGCAAATAACACAGTTGATTTGATTTTCATAACAAGGTATTAAATTATTGTTAAAGTTTAAATTTTTATTCAATATGATAGCTTTTGTTTGAAGGGAATAACCATCTCTCAAATGTTATAAGCCATGTAATTAATATATCCATTTGCCAAATGCATTCTACTTTATTCCCTCCTTCTTTTATAAATTGAAGAATGTTTATACCATTATAGAGGAAAATTTAAGATTTAGAAAATTTAACCGGTTAAAAAGTTTCTTTAGAAATTGGGTTGGTAAATAATCAAACAGATATTCCATTGTTATTTAATATTTTATTTATACCAGTAATAGATAATAGATGTTTGTAATTTCATATGTACTTTGATAGCTTTCTCTAATGGTAAAATATTTATTTTAAATTGAAATTATTGCTGTGATCAGCATCCTAATACTCCTTTACTGACCTTCCAAGTTAATTACTTTATAATCTATTTAATCTAGTTACTTTAAGATGTTGTTTGCCTAGGAGATTATGATTTCCATTTTAAAATTTTCTTTTATCTCATTTAAAAAAAAATTTTTTTTCTGTTTCTTTTGTGGCATTATTCATATTTTTACCACTTTTGCTTTATTTGGCTCTGAAATACCAATGCAGTGTCTGTAAGTAGGTGAGTGGATAAATGATAATACAATCATGCACACAAATTCTTACATCTTATAATACTTGTAGTTACTGAAATTAAGCATTAAGATAATGCATTATTCAATTTATTCACTTGAAACAACCATGCCCATCATTTATAGCGATCTATGGAATTATAGCTGATTATTTACCTCAAATAATAATTATGTTATTTCAAAATTTTCAGGAATACTGAAGATTGGTAGCTGTTATTGAATGGTTACAGTAAAGTAATGTTTCTTTGTTTATTACAAGCTTGTTAAATTTAAAAAGAATTATCTTCTCAGCTTTAGTATTAAGTTTAGCTGATGTATGGTTTTTTGAATATTATTCTGTTAGTATATTTTAATTTTAATTAAAAATTTTAAGTGATGCATTTTCATTTGTTATTTTTAAAAGATTGCATGGTTAAATGTAGTTTTGTTTATATGGTAATGTAAACTACCGTATAAACAAAACGTTTTCTATTAAGTCAGAACAAGCATTTTCATAAATCTGTACAACAGAAGTATTTCTCTTTTTTGTTGAAGTTGTTGAATACAGTATTTAATTTCTGTTTTAAAAATCTCTTTATTTAAAAGCTGCATTTATAATTTTAATGTTAAACATTTATGTATTTTGTTAAGTAATAAAAGGTCTACAAGAATGAATTCATATTTCATTTATTTATATTTACTTTGTATATACTCATATACAGTCAGAGTGATGAAAAATTGTTAATAGTTTACCAAATTGGTGGAAAAATTTTTCAAGAGAAGAATAAATTATGTAGACAATTACAAGTGTAAACTTATTCCAACAATCACTTACTCTCAGGTGGAAAACAAATTTTTAAATTTTCACACATCTATCCTGCAGCTATCCTTTTTCAGTTTATGTCCCCTTATGCATGTTGTCTGAGAAAGAGCAAAGGTGCTATCAGCATTTAGTTTACTCAATACATTTGAATACTTCATTCAGGTCTTCTTGCTGGTTTCCAAGTGCTACAATTTACAGAACCAGTGTTTTGTGGAAAAAGTACCCCTTTTTTGTCCTTTGACAATTCTTGTTGCTCTTCTCTGCACCCATTCCAAAGTTTCAACATCCTTGAAATGAGGCTTCCTGCATCTTGAGTAATGTATACATTACTCAATATGCAGCTTAAACATTGCTTTAGTTGATAAGATAATCACTTTCCTGTTGCTGCTGGTAAAATTTCTGTATGTCATTGATAGAACCCTATGGGCTGTCCTAGTAACCTGTCTGCATTGCTCAAGGAACTTCATCATCAGCCATTTTCAATCCACTGCAGGATGAAGGCCTCTCCAGCAACTTTCCAGTTCCTTCTGTTTTGAGCACTGGCCATCCATTTACTACCCACAAACTCATGAATTTCATCTATCCATCTCCGCCTTTGTCTTCCAGGTTTTCTTCTAGCTCCTCTTGGGTACCATTCTATTATTTTCTTAGTCCATCTGTCATCATGTCTTCAAGCTACATGTCCTGCCCAAGACCATTTTAGTTCTTTAGTTTTGATAAGAATGTCCTTTACTTGAGTTTGCTGCCTAATCCATGTGTTTCTCTTCTTATCTACCAGTCTGATTCCCAATATAATTTGTTCCATTCTTCGCTGTGTAGTTCTCAGCTTCTTTTCCATTCTTTTGGTGAATGCCCAAGTTTCGCTTCCATGTCATGGTGGGGAGTATACATTGGTTCATTATTTTACGTTTTAGACAAACTGGGATATTGCTCTTCAGTATGTGACTATATTTCCTGAATGCTCTCCATCCAAAATTTATTCTTCTCTTGACTTCAAGCCATTTATCATTATTACAGCTAATAACTTGTCCCAGATAAGTATATGACTCCACCTTTTCAATTACTGCTCCTTCAATCATTATTTCCCTTTCTGTGGCATACTTGTTCATCATTACTTTTGTTTTAGCCATATTCATCTTTAGTCCAAAATCCTTACTAACTGTGCATAACTGATTAAGATTTTCCTCTAATTCTTTGGGATCATGGCTTATGACCACAATGTCATCTGCAAATTGTAAAAGGTTTAGGTACTCTCCGTTCCCATTGACTCCTTTCTGCGACCAGTCTAATCTTCTGAAAGCTTCCTCGAGGGCAGCAGTAAACAGCTACAGAGATATTGTGTCTCCTTGTCGAACTCCTTTCTCGATTTTAAATTTCCTACTGTGTTTGTCTAGTCTAATAAAGGAGGTAGCACTCTCGTATATTTTCTTCAAAATCATAATATGTGGGGTATCTATGCCTTGTCTTTCCAGTGCCCAAAACATTGCCTTATGCTGTATGGAGTCAAATGCCTTTTCATAATCCACAAATGCCAGGCATAATGGTGTTTTATATTCATTTGCTTTCTCCATTAGCTGGGATATTACGTGAAGGTGATCCATAGTTGAGAATCCTGTCCTAAAGCCAGCTTGCTCTTTCGGTTGATTCTCATCAAGTATTCTTTCTAATCTGTTAGTAATGACCCTTGTGAACAACTTGTAGATGTGGGATACAAGCTAATTGGTCTATAATTTCCAATTTCTGATTTATCTCCTTTCTTATGCAGCAAAACTATGATTGCATTATTCCACTGCTTAGGTGTCACACCTTTTCTAATGTACTTTGTGAAGAACCTTGCCAGTTTTTGTGTTATGTTTCTTCTTCCCAATTTTAACAACTCTACAGTAACTTCATCTTCACCCGGGGCTTTCTGATTCCTCATTTTCTTCAATGCATGTTCTGCCTCATCAGGAAGAATATCGGGTATATCTTATGTGTTGCTACTTTGCAATCCATCTTCCCCACTGCTGGCATCATTCCCTCGCTCCTTGTATAATTCTCTATAGTAGTCTTCTGCTATTTGAATTATGCCTTCTCTGCTATTTATAAGTACACCATCGCTATTCTTCAGTTTCAGTATCATTTGTCTTTCTGTATTACTGCCCATGGTGCTGATTTAAATCTTTTGTTTTCCTTTAATGCTTGTTCTACTTTTCTTGTGTTACATCTTCTTATGTCCTCTCTGAGTCTCTTTCTAATGGCTTTGCATAACTCAGTATACTCAATTTTTCCCTTGTCAGTGTTTATCTTGCTCTTCATTTTTCGCCTTTGGTTCATTATAACAAGTGTTTCTTGACTAATTTTTTTCTTTTGATTTCTTTTTCCGTATAGGTTTCTTGGGCTTTATCACTTTCAGAAAGTTGCAATATTCCTCATCGATATCTTGGTCCTGAGCAGTCTGTAGAAGCTCAAACTTGTTCTTAAGTTCCAGTACATACTGCTTTTTCTCCTCTTCTGTTATCTCAAAGACCTTTGTATTATTTACTCGAGTCAGTTTTTTCCTTTCCTTTCCTACATCTATATCAAGTGTACATCTTACCATTCTGTGATCACTTCCAACATTTACCTTATTCAGGACGGTAACATCATTCACAATATATCTTTTGTTAGTGACGAAGTCGACTTCATTAGTTGTTAATCCATTTGGACTCTTCCATGTCCACTTTCTGTTCGCCCTTTTCTTGAAAAAAGTGTTCATTACTGACAATCCTTGAGATTCTGCAAATTCCACAAGTCTTTCACCTCTTTCATTTCTTTCACCAATTCCAAAATTTCCTACAGTTCCCCTTTCTGCGCTGTTTTGTCTTTTTCCAACCTTAGCATTGAAGTCCCCCATAATAATAGCGTAGTGGGTTTTCTGCTCGTCTAGAAGACTCAATTTCGGTGTACATTTCTTAAACCTCTTCATCATCATGGCTCGATGTTGGTGCATAAATCATTATAACCTTTAGCTTGTACCTCTTAGAAATATTGAGTATTAGTCTTGACACCCTTGGTGATGTACTTTTGAACTCCAAAATGTTGTTTTTTAAATCTTTATGGACCAGAGACCCAACTGCACCTTCACTCCTTTCACTATTTCCATTGGTGTACAGCAGATTTCCACTTGATAAACTTATAAGTGATTCATTTCTTCTTGTTTCAGCCAAACCGATGATATTCCAATTCACATTTTGTAATTCCTTTTCCAGCTCTAATATCCTGTCTTCACCTATGAGTGATCTTACGTTATAACAGGCCAAGTTCAGTTTCCGTGCATGGCAGCCTGGTCGTACCCAGAGATTCTTAGCACCCTCTGCTTCCACTCGGATCCTCTCGCTGCCGTAAGAGGGGGAGTGAAAGCTGCTGGGGACTGAGGACCATTTGTTTCGTCGTGCTGTCATATGCTGGAGGGTTTGGTCTTTTCCTCTTCACGATGACCAGGCGTCTTGAAGAGAACCACTCTACACATTCGTTGCCACCTAAGTGACATAACAGGGCTTACCATCGAGAAGGTGTGCATGAGTGGATTTTAGGGAAGCAATCCAACCGGACTTCTAAATCTTGAAGGAACTTCATATCAGACTACAGTTACCCCTAGATTTCTTTTGTTCTCAAGTATCTTGAGTGTAGTACCACCCAATTGGTATGTTATTCTGAGATTACTGTTAAGTTGTCCTTGCATTTGTCAATGTTGAAATTCAGCTTGCCACTTCAGTTTGTCTATCTAATTTCTCTAGATCTTATTGCAGTAGCATACCCTGTTTCACTGTCAATAACCACCCTGATAACCTTTGTGTCATCTTCAGACAGTTAAGCCAGATATGCCTTCATTAATAAATATTGAAAACAGCGATGGATCCAGCACTGAATCCTGAAGCACTCCACAATAATGTTATTCTAAGAGAAGCTGTTGTCGTTGTTATTTGGTTTTTAGGAGCATTAGCAACTAAGGCCATATTGCTCCGGGGATATGCGGTGATCATATCCTAGCCTTTACGCATCCTCCGTATTTGGTGGTCACAGGCTCGAACCCCGGTCTAATCAAGAAGTGCACTGCTGCTCCTGCCCACCTGGCTGCGGAGGCACCCTTATCTAAGAGAAGCTCATTGATCATCATTCTCTGCCTTCTGCCACTCAACTATCTCTTTATCCACAACAGGGATAAAGCAACTTACCAATAATTCCACATTGCTCCAACTACAACAGTCTTTCATTTGGAACAGTGTCAAAAGTAAGAAGAAATAGCTATCAAAAGCCTTGTGTTCGTGTTTTTAGAACAGAATAATTTTTGATTAATTTGTAAGGGGGAAAAAGAGCCATTAATAAACTAAAAATTATCTGTTTTACGTGCATAAGGTAGATAAATATCCGTATTTTTATATGCACATTATTCTATTGTTATCTTGATTTCATGTGCCGATCATGTCTGAGAAACAAGCCATTCCCAGTAATCAGAAATGTAGCATTTAAATCCAAGGACAGCGTACTGGCTGTCGGGAAAACAGTCCAGCTTTGTGGAGTCGCCTGGCGATATCCTGCATCCTGCTCAGCTGGTTTGCAATGGATCCAGCTGTCTGATGTCTGTCCCTTGGGTGTAGTACAGTTGCTAGAATCGCCATCCTTCCAACACTGGGTGGAAAAGACCGGAGTTCGAATCTCATCGATGAAATGAGGAGTTATGGGATTTTACACAAAATGGCTGAGTTAGTTGGTCTCAGGCTAGGGCAGCATGGTTTTTTACTGGAACTTGGGGTTTTTCGTCCAGCAAACAGGCAAATGGAGCATAGCACAAACGCAAGTTGTAGACAATATATACAATATGGCCTAAGAATCCTACAACAATCCAATCCAAATTGTAAGCAATTTTTATTTTTGTCTAACAATTTCAACACTATGGATGAACCAGGTTTTTCAATCTCTCAGATCTCATACACCTTTGCCAAATTATCAGAGTTCCTGGTTTATTATTGTTTTCTCTCCTTAACATTCATAGAAGAATATAACCTATTTCCATCTGGGCGGGACTTGATTTCCAGAACCTCAGATGCAGTGTTTCTTTTAGTGTAATGCACAAAGCCAGATATCATGAATAATAGATCTGCCAGAGGTCTTTGTGCAACAGTACTTTTTGGATTGCTGAATTTTTACCAATTTAAATATGACCCATGCTGCAAAGTTGATGGATGACCACTTATGGCCTAGAAGTAAAAAGGCCACCTTAAAAAATACAACAGTATTCAAAACACTCCTTGAATAATGCAGTCTTCTTTTTAAGGTTTTATTAACAGCTTTATCTTTTGGTAACATCTAGGTGGTTTTACAAGTTTGGAGACTACACAATTTGTATATGACACCTAGGATATAAGTACCTAAAAAGGTTAGGGCGAAAATTTTCAAATAATATTCTAGATTATAATCAGAAGCTATTTTTTATTTTAAAAAAATATACAAGGTGATTCACTACCAGTGCGACAAACTTGCAGGAGGTGTAGGGGGCACAAAGACGAATCGGAATCGCATAGCATTGCAGGGTCCGAAATGCCTTCGTCATGCGGTAGAGGACGTTGAACGGGAGGTCGCGTGAACAGCGATCCCGCTGGAAGTCAGCATTTGCGAACCGGTTCCCGAGGCAGTAGGATGGACGAGTATTCAAACGTTGAACTGGCCAACATGTACCTCGCGTATGGAGCTGCGGACTGTAATGGGCGCGCCGCTCTGCGCTTGTACCAGGAACGTTTCCCGCACAGGCGTGCTCATCATACGATTTTCGCACGTGTGCACAGAAGGTTACGTGAGACTGGTTGTTTCACGAGAAGTACCATGAATCGAGAGCGAACGACGAGGACGCCAGACAATGAGGAGAATGTCCTACGTCTTGCAGAAGGTAATCCGAGTACGAGTACTCGAGCGATAGGCCAACGATTGGGTATTTCCCAATCCACTGTATGGAGGATACTGTCAACAAACCAAATGAATTCATACCATCTGCAACGCGTCCAATCATTGGAGCCTGCGGATTATCCACTCCGGAGGACTTTTGCTACTTGGTTTCTTCAACAGAAACGGTTCGCAAATGCTGACTTCCAGCGGGATCGCTGTTCACGCGACCTCAAGTTCAACTTCCTCTACCGCATGACGAAGGCATTTCGGACCCTGCAATGCTATGTGATTCCGATTCGTCTTTGTGCCCCCTACACCTCCCGCAAGTTTGTCGCACTGGTATGATGGCTGTAGCATACTGTGGTTTAAAGCAAATATTCGTAAGTTCAATAGATAATCTAATTATTGCAAAACAACGTGGGCTGAAAATTGTCACAAGCACTACCAAACTTCTAGCTCTGGACAATTATCTTTTTGTCTAGGTGGTAATTACCGAATCTACACCTAGACAAATTCTTGCTAACATAGTGCTAGCTATGAGTAGTGTTAGATAATATTCGCCCTTCTCATAGCCTCCTGTTGGCCATTACATTTAATCGCACCTTCAGTGGGCACAAGAACACCGTTGTTGAATATTTGAGGAGTGGATACTGGTCGCTTTGCCAATATATAGTTGCTTAAAGGCTTCAAAATCAGGATAATTTACTATTTCCCCATTTTGCACCAATTTGATATACCATTGTTCCTGGCTCTGCCTAAGGCGCTACAAACTTGAATAAATTGTGTCGGTTTTCACTCTTTAAATCAGATATATCAATTTATTGTAATTCGATAGCCCCCTAAATCATTTTTATTGGTTTAACGTTGAAAAAGAATTTGGATGAATATTTCCAATTTGAAAAACACTAATTTCTAGAGAGAACTCTTCATATTTTAAAATACTTCACAGAAGAAACATTCTGAATATTGTACCGAAAAGTTGACTATTTCAAGTCCCTGCAGATTTTTTCACGATTTAGGGGCTAAAGAAAAAAAATATGCTACAACCATCTGGATTTACATAAAAGCGATTCCCAGAGCAGCGTGTTTTTACCGATGCCATTCAAACAACAAGACTCCTGGCCGCCTATCTCATTCCAGTGCTCAACTTAGCCAAAACAGTTGCTTCTCCTCATCACATTCTGGAAACTTCCGGTTTACTGATCTGGTCGCTTGGGCAAACACTCCTGGAGCCACCGTCAACTTGAATAAAACAGGCGAATAGATACCGCAGAGGCAACCTTGTCTCTCCGATATCCCTACCTTGAAAACTCTGCCATCAACGAAGTAAATGCCCACAAGAAACCGAAATACTGCTTCTCGCATGTCTGCTAGATTAGCCACAAAGAGGAAGAAACACGAAGCGCTAGATGCATAGGGATCTACGTGAGCTATGAAGCTATGTTGCTGTCTTTGTTTCTCCTGTATCCTTTCACAAGCAACGGAAACTTTTAATTAGTATTCCACTAATATGCTACCAATACGAGTTGTACAAACATACTATTTTCTAATTCTCCAAATAGGCCTCTGGGGTTGGGTATATTCATAATATAATTTTAAGTATTTTTCGGCAAACGTATGTTGAAATGACGAAATAAGACGAAAGCCAAAATTTTTATAACTTTATAATTAAGCTTACAATAAATTACTATTTACAGTGAATATAAAACAGTAGTGTACTGTTGAGAAAGAAGACTGAGCCTTTGAAAGCTTCAGATACTTTATCGCTTTTAACCTGGTATATTTTACTGTATTTTAATTTGTTTTACAGATATTTTATCGCTTTTGACCTGGTATATTTTAGTGTATTTTATCATATTTTAATTGTTTGTTTTATATTCACTGTAAATAGTAATTTATTGTAAGCTTAATTATAAAGTTATCAAAATTTTGGCTTTCGTTTTATTTCGTAATTTCAACATACGGTTGGTGAAAAACACTTCAAATTATATTATGCTATTTTCTAATTAGTTTTATTAGTTTAATTATTATTTAATTAATTTTAATTCACCTTGTATTTTGACTAGTTTTTATTTTAATGCAGAGAGATTGCTTATTTCCTTAGATTGTAACTGTCCCGAATAGTCTGTATATGATGCAAGTAAGCCGCCTTTACAGGGGTTACTCCATCCTCGGTTTAAACTCTTTTGCTTTGTTAAATTGTCTGTGATATCGCATATGCTATTTATTCTGTGCTGATTTTAGTCAATCATTCGTAATTTGCTCAAAATATGCTTTTATTATGTGTGCTGCTCCATTTAAACTTATCCATTTTTACTGATAGTTTCTTCAGTTATCATTTCTTTATGCTTATTCATTAGGGAAGTTGCACTCTAGCACTTTCTAGTATATTCAAAGTATTTTTTTTTTGTAGTTTACTGGCGGTTTCCAGGGTGTCCCCTATGTCCGCCGTTCGTTAAGCTTAATTGTGTGCCAGCAGAATCGTTTTTTTTAGTTCATCTAATTAAAATTTAAGTTTAAAGTTAAGTTTAAAGTTGAAGTTTAGATCAAATCGTTTGAATGTGTTTTAGTTAATTTAAGTTAATGTTTAGTGTTTAGTTTTAGGTTAGGGTTAAGTTAAGTTTGAGTAAAGTTTAAGTTCTGTTGTGTGTTTAAGTTGAGTGTTAGTTAATTTAGTGGGCAAGTTTGGGTTTGAGTTAAGTAATTATGAAGCTGGTTTTGACATTAGTGTAGGTTCGGTTTAGGTTTAAATTTAAGTTATAGATGAGTTTAAGTTTAGGTTGTAGTTTAGGTTTAAGTTTAAGCTTAGATTTGAGTTACTGTTTAATTAAAGTTATAAGTTTAATTTATGGTTGATGTTTCCTAATTTAATTTAGTTTTAAGCTAAGCTGAAGTTAAGTCGGGTTTGAGGTAGAGTTAGGTTTAATTTAATTTTAGTTTAAGTTTAGGTTGAATGTAAGATTTAAGATTTGAGTGTGATTTATAATTATAGTAAGTATTTAGTGAGTGATAAGTACGCGAGCCTTTACGGAATTTAAGTTATCTATCGCGGTTACTATTTATAATTGTCATTAGTGTGTGTAATGTGTTGTGTATGTTGTTTGTGGCTGGCATCTGGCATTTAGCAGCAGGGGGGCCGCGGAGAGCTAGTCCCGACCCCCCGCTCCCGTACCGCGCCACGAGGAGGCAGCCAGATTCTCTTTTTTTTTTTTTTTTTTTTTTTTTTTTTTCCTCCTTTCTCCCTTCCTTTAACATGGTTATAAGCTTAGTATTACGTGGTAAGCCATCCCACACTTGCAGGGCCCAATCCTGACCTAGTGTGAGGGATATCTAGGTATGTCACTTAGTCATTACGTGTTTATGGACCGTCCAAATGTAGTAGATCCCACACTTGCAGGGCCCAATCCTGACCTAGTGAGGAAGATACTAGTGTTGACACATGATTTGGACTGTTCAATTGTGATGGATCCACTCTCGCAGGGCTCAATCCTGACCTAGTGCGGTGCCTCATGGTGAGTGAAAGTCTGTATTTACATGGTTTAATATCCATTTTGGCAAAGGCCCTGGCATTTTCGAGCCCATGCTGGTCTGGTGAGTTGATGGTAGTTTAGGGCACATATTTAAGACACATATTGATGACACTTAAGCGTGAGTATTGCCCAGAGTGGCATGTCCATTTGTGGTGGACCACCACGTGGTTCCAGTTTAATGACGCACATCACAGTGTGGATTGAGTCCCAGTTCGTCCAGTCCAACCAGTCAGTTCTGATTGTTCCCTTGTATCGCCTGTCTTCTTTTGAAAACGCGCTCCGCGAAAGTCGATACCTGTTTATAGTGTTCCTCAGTAGCAACCAACCGTGGAAAGTCACTTGTATCAAAGACGTTGGTTTCGAGTTGAAGGGGAAGCCTGTAATCCGTGTAGTAGGGACACTCCAGGATGATATGTTCCTTAGACAGGCCTTCATAATCTCTTGACTGCATGACACTGTACATTCTACTGCATTTTTTCCTACCTTAGCCGTTCGCCACTGGCAATACCATCCTCGCCCCTTCAACACATCCAGTTCCATAAATAATTATTCCTTATTATCACATTGATACTACGAGTACCTATTTCCCGATTAAGTTATGATGTGTTACGAGTATTATTTTTAGCTCATCTTAAGATTAAATTATTCCACCCGGAAATAGAAGTTAATTTCTCTTGGCAATTAGTTCGATTTTGCCAATCATGCAAAGTTTGCTTGCCATTTCTAGTAAAGCTTCCGACACCGTTCTCCATTGGAAAATTACTATACAAACTCGACAAAACTGGAGTTACTGGTAAGATCCTACACTGGATCGCAGACTAGCTAAAAGATGGGAGGCAGTGGTTGTCATGAGGGCTCAGCCTTCGAAGTTGATCGGCGTAACGCCGAAACCTTCAGGACTCGATGTTAGGTCCTCCTATTTTCAATTTTCATGAATGATATTGGCAAGAACCCAAAGAAAGTTGCCAAAGTTTGCTGATGATGGAAGGGTAGTTAACAGTTTGAGCCAGGCAATGGTGCTTCAAAAACGTGAATCGGTTTGCATCTGTAATCCGAAAAATGCCAAATGAAAAGTTATGCATTTGGGTATCAAAATCCTGGAGCCATTTTCATCGAGTCCTTTTCGACTATCTGAATAATATATAGGCACTCTGTATGTATGCCCTTAGTTATCACCGAATTAGAACCACCTACTTAATTATTATTATTATTAGCATATGGTGCAAGGAAGCCTGAGGCTTATGCTGCACTAGCCAAAAAAAAAAAAAAAAACTGAATTACCCTGAGAGAGAGAACAAGAATCAGAAGTAGATGGGAATCGCCAAGAAAGAGAAGAATGACCATATCCAGCCAGCTCAGGACCCTGGGTGTGCCAAGCCCATACTCACCAGATGTGAGCCCCTGGGGTATAATACTGTGTTCAGTCACCTTTCGCACAGATAACAGCCGAAGTTCCCCTAGGTATCTGTAGGGATCTGAGCTTTCCGCAAGATCGGAACAGATGACAGTTGCGTGTCTATGCACCTTATTTTCCCTTTGAAAACATCCCAAAGCCAATCAAAATGGGCGATATCTTCATTGTGTTCCTAAAACCACTTGCGCACAGTGCGATCCCGATAATACAGCTCATTATCGTCTTGGAAGATCCAGTTTCTGTTCTGTCTGGGAAAAAATCCAATATGGCAGGGTGCACATGGTCACCTAAGAGTTGCCAGTAGGCCTCTTCAGTGAAACGTCGATCCATACGTACAAATAGTCCTAGTTCTTGGCAGCAAAATATGCCCCATATTAAGCAACCACCGCTAGCTGCTGTGGATAGCGACTTTGTATGATGGGCCCATTGACGAGTTTTACTTGCGCCACACAAAGGCGTCTGTCGGCAGGTTCAAAAACCAAACTATTATATTTAGGCCACCCAAATAATTAAATTCATCTGCCGTGATGTGTCTTATGTCTGTTAATTGCGTGTGTTCTATGGTCGATTTGTCTGTTTGCTGGACGATAAACCTCAGTTTCTGGGGGGGGGGGGAGGAACTTACTATCTACACCTGAGACCTACTAACTCAGCCACGGAGTAAAAAAGCCCATTAAAGTTCCTCGCGTCATCGACGGGATTCGAACCCGGGCCTTTTCCACCCAGTGTGGGGAGGACGGTGACGATACCACTGTGCTACACGCGCACTATCGGCAGGTTCACCAAGCATTTGGACTTAACCGACCAGCACACTTGTTTCCAATCCTTCAATGTCCAACCAGCATATTATTGACACCACAGCATTCGCCGTCGACGATAATAACGATCAGCAGAGGTCATCTGCTGTGAAACCTCATTCATGTGAGTGCGCGGCGAATCGTCATTTGCGACGATATTGTTTTCGTACAGAAAAAAAGAATACCAATGTATGGCCCATGACTTCAGGGTAATATATGGTGTTAAAGAGGATTGAAGTCCATTTGGAAATCTAATGAGGACCCTAGAGCCTGATTTCTGTTATTCTGAAATGACATACACTGGTGTGCAAAACTTAAGGACCAGTCAGGTTTTCATCTGTAGCTTCTCATAGGAGTGGCTTGGATATGGGAAAAGCATACCAAAGGAACCTCATGAGGTACAGAAATAATGAAGGAAACAACACCGACACAACAACGGAAACAAAAAGGTAGAGAGGGACTTTATTCATAAATGGCAACATAGCAATGGCTGCCATGATACAGATGCATCACTGCCAAAGTTGGAACAAAGGGAAGAGGTGGTCCTCAGTAGGAGTTATGACCACCCCTAATTTCGGTTCCTGGCAACCCAAAGGTCGCGGGTTCGAATCCCGCCTCCGGCTTGGATCAGAGTAGTGCAAACACTTTGGGAGGTGCATTATGGCCACAGAAGCTGATGCGTCAACAACTAACAAAAAAATAAATAAATAAAATAATGTCGATGCAGGCTTTGCACAGCCTGTCCATACTTAGAACAATGTTGTTGATAAGTTCTTGCGGTAACATCGTCCATTCCTCTGTCAGTGTCATCTTCAGCTGGTGAACATTTTCTGGTGGGTGTGGATGTGCCGCTAGGCATCTCCCCAGAGCGTCCCACATGTGTTCGATGGGATTTAGATCGTAAAACGGACAGGCCAATCCATACGAACAATGCCCTCACTTTCCAAAAGCATATCAACAGCTGCAGTGCGATGGGGTGTGGCGTTATCATCCATAAACGCGAACTCGGGGCCAGTGGCCCCTTGGAACAGATGCACATGGGGAAGGATTACCTCAGTACAGTAGCATGCACCGGTTACAGTATCTGGAGTTGTGTACGTCCATCCAAGATAACGCCTCGCCAGACAAGACCACCTCGACCGCCATATCGATCCCTTTCAATGAAGTTTGCGGGGTGATACAGAGTGCCAACCTCTTGCCAGATTAGCTGACGTCTAGAATGGCTGCTAAGACTGAATCAACTCTCATCAGTAAAGAGTACCTTACCCCATTGCACTGCTGTCCAGTCCTTGTGTTCGATGCACCACTATAAACGGTATCTCCGATGGGCAGGTGTCAAAGGGACACAGCATACTGACCGTCGGGCAAACAGTTCACCTTTGTGGGGTCGCCTGGCCACAGTAAAACGCGATATCCTGCGTCGTTATGCAGCCGGTTTGCATTGGATTCTGCTGCCTGGTGTCGGTCCCTCTTGGCCTGTAGGAGTATATACGGCGGTCATCATTGGGCGTTGTTTTTCGTGGACGACCACCACTGGTCCTTCGAACAGCTGTACCTGTCGTTCTGAAGGCCGACCACACACGTGAGACGATGCTATGGGCGATACCGAATTCTGCAGTCGCACTTCGAGCTTCCCAATTATTCGACCCCGGGTAAAGTCAACCAGACGTTGTCTACTGGCCATTTCGTTGTCTGTGGCACTGTATGAAACCAATGGAACGTCTGTAACAATTGTGCTCACCATTCGGTAATTTGCACATAGCTGCTGAACTGCTGCTTTTATCTGTTTATGTGAGCCCTCTTATCATGATTCAAATTTTTACATATGCACGAGCTTTCTACTGAACGGCTGCAGTTATGCAAATCGCCACAAGCTGTTTCGTTTGATTTTGTGGTTGTAAATCAAACGAAAGTGTTGGTCTTTTAGAATTAGTGTTGGTCCTTAAGTTTTGCACACCAGTGCATAAACATCTTGTTTATGTTTTTCAAAGAGATTAGATTGGCACTAACATACCTAATTTGAAGACTGCATGATTGTTTCGGTGGTCGATGCTATGGACGATACCGAACTCTGCAGCCACACTCCTCTCACTTCGAACTTTACAATTATTCGACCCCGGGTAAAGTCATCCAGATGTTGTCTACTGGCCATTTCGTTGTCTATAGCACTGTATGAAACCATCGAACGTCTGTAACAATCAAGCTCACCATTCGGTAATTTGCACATAACTGCTGATCTGTTTATGTGAGTCCTCTCATCACGATTCAAATTTTTGCATGTTCACCAGCTTTCTACTGAACAGCCACAGTTATGCAAATCGCCACAGGCTGTTTCGTTTGATTTTGTGGCTGTAACCTTCAGAAATAGTGTTGGTCCTCAAGTTTTGCACATCAGTGTAGTATGGAATTTTATATGTAATAAATTGCAAAAATAAATATTTCAATACGCTATATTTAATATTATATTATACTAGCCGCGCTCGCTTCTTTTGATAAAATAAAATACTTACAGAAGTGTTAGACGCTGTATGTGTCTCTTCCTCAGCTATGAATACATAAAACGTAAAAAAAATGAAAATCAATAATGGTACCACGTGGCTATGCTAGACAAACAAAGCACGTGCACGAGGTTTATCTAGAATGATCACGCTAAAACAGAAACTTGTTTTACCACATTAAAACAAGCTTCCGTTAAGTATTTTAGTATTTGTTGCGTATTACCACGTAACCCGCAGCTCTCTTCTCCTATTGGCTGAATAATTAACACTAGGAGGAAAATTATATTAATGTATAGTAAGATAATAGCATATTATATTACATTAAAATGCAGATTTATATATACAAATCTTTTTGTATGATGGCTAGGATGCCATCCACCACAAAGTTTTTGAAAATTCATTAAAAAAGAAATAGCTAAAACTGGACATATCCATAAAGCCTGTAAAAATTAATAATAAATTTTTCAGCGGTTTAATAAATATCTATTTGTCGTGTGGATTCTTATCGTTTTGAAATAGTTTTATAAAACAACGCCACTCAGCGTTAAGTTTTATTATCCACTGTCTGTGGACGCTGTTGTTCCTCTAGTGCCGGTAAGCACTTGGAGTTAGGCTATTTAGAAACGAGTACATTTGTTCACATAGTCAACGAAAAGTAAGTAATATAGTTTTTAGTCCGATAACGTTACCCAATCAATAGGTGAATTCGTTAACCATTAAAAATTCAAAGCACTGCTGTCGATTTTGTAACTATATGATGCCATAATCAAACAGCAGTTTGATTATGGCACCATAAATATATGAAGAGCCAACCTGCAGATTGGAAGAAAACTTATGAAACGTAACTTACTATATATTAAAAATATGCTGTATGTTCATACCGCATACCCCTATTAGGTATGCTGTATGAACCCAAGATTATGAAATAATTAAGAAGCAGATAATATTTCGACACAGTTTATAAATAAATTGTAGTAGTTTTCTAAAAGAACACCACTCTGTGTTAACTGTTACTGTCGACAGTTTAAGGATGTCGTTGTCTTTACAGCTACAACGCTTGGGTTTAGGCTCTTTCGAAACAATCACATTTTTCCACGTAGTCAAGAAAGTAATTAATTTCGTTTTTAATCGGATAACATCACCCAGTCAACAGGCGAATCCGTTATACTTAAAAACTCTAGGCACCGCTGTGACTGGTTTTGGAACTCTTTGGTCCCACCATCAATTTGTTTCTAAAAGCCTAAGCCCAAGCGCAGTCACTGTCACCGGAAGAACAGCAGCGTCCCCAGATGGTCAACAGTAAAACTTAAACCAAAGTGTCATTTGTTTTGTTGAACTATTTCAATTTGTAATATCTAACTGAAATACTCGGTACCCCACTTCTTAATTATATAGTATTTTCCGTTTGACTCATTTTCAAATCCAACTTTTAATGGGTACAAACAAAAAAATACAAAACAAAATGATAAACGCACGATTTTGTAAATTTGTTTAATCTCGCACATTTGAAAGTAGTGCACATGATCGGGTGCTTTTTCCTTTTCATTTTTTTGCCCGCTGCTTCCAGGCTTTCTATAGAAATACAAAAACTTACGGACCAACATTTTTCTAAAGGCTACAACCACAAAATCTCTACTTAAGGTACTCTTTATTGATGAGAGTAGATTCAGTCTCAGCAGCGATCTGGACGTCAGCTAATCTGGTGAGAGGTTGGCACACGGTATCACCCCCAAACATCACTGAAAGGGATCGATATGGTGGTCGAGGTGTTCTCGTCTGTGGAGGCGTTATCTTAGATGGACGTACACAACCCCAGATACAGGAAAGTGGTACTGTAACCGGTGCACGCTACTGTACTGAGGTAATCCTTCCCCATGTGCGTCCGTTCCGAGGTGCCATTGGCAGCGAGTTCGTATTTATGGATTATAACGCCACACCCCATCGCACTGCAGCTATGATATACTTTTGGAAAGTGAGGATATTGTTCGTATGGATTGGCCTGCCCGTTCTCCACCGATCTAAATCCCATCTAACGCATATGGGAACTTCTGGGGCGACGCCTAGCAGCACGTCCACACCCACCAGAAAATGTTCACCAGCTGAAGATGGCGCTGACAGAGGAACGGACGATGTTACCACAAGAACTTATCAACAACATTGTTCTAAGTATGGACAGGTGCTAAGCCTACATCGACATATCTCCAACTGAGGACCATCTCTTCCCTTTGTTCCATCTTTGGCAGTGATGCATCTGTATCATGGCAGCCAGTGCTTTGTTGCCATTTTTTGAATAAAGTCCCTCTGTACCTTTTTGTTTCCGTTTTTGTGTTGGTGTTGTTTCCTTCATCATTTCTGTACCTCACGAGGTTCCTTTGAGATGCGTTTCCCATATCCAGGCCACTCCTATGAGAAGCTACAGGTGAAAACCTGACTGGTCCTTAAATTTTTCACACCAGTGTATAACAAATATACTTAAAGCAGGAACCGAAATGTAGAATTCCATGAAACCGATTGCTCTTTAATTTAATTTGAATAATCAGTTATGTAATTTTAATAAGTACGCATTGCTAATGCGTGTGATGAAGGCTTTGAAGGCTCAGATACATTCCGAGTCCTGATTTAAGTAGTGCACAAGGTTCAGACTAGATCGCACCTTTGTTATCTTTTTCAGTGATTTCCTTGTCGTACACGGAGATAATCTCGGGTGAGTAAACCTGTTTTTGGAACCTTTATAAAATTCTTGGTTCATTTACTCACGAATAAAAAAAAAAAAGTTTTATTTTCATAGGAATGGGGCGCTACCTTTATAACCCAACCCTTGTTGTGGCCATTACCTTCAGCGCTCCAAGTCGTGTGCCAGGCCAAATATCAATATGAATAAATAGCACATTTAGGAGCCGGCCCTCATTGATGGCACAGTTGGTAGAATTGCAGTCTTTCCCACGCCGGATAGCAAATACCGAGGTCGAATCCCATCGATGACCCGAGGAATTCTTATAGGTCTTCTTCACAACGTGGCTGAGTTAGTCGCACTCAGGAGATGGTAGCATGGTTTTTCTCCTGGAAATTCCGATTTTTCATCCCGCAAACAAAATATCGACCACAGGGCACACGCAATTTAAAGACAGTATATACTGAGCAAAGTCACTGATGCTCGTAAAATACACAACGCCACGACAGCAACGTAGTTTTTTTCTCTCCGAGTAACTCGGTTTTTCCTCTAGCAAAACAACAGTGAACCACAGGACATACGAGATTTACTGTCATATTATATATGGAACAATAATGGCCGAAGTTGCTGATGCACCTAAAATCCTATAATAACAATAACAATTCAGCGTCGTAACTTCCCAAGGGCGCTGGGAATTAATATACCTTTTCCCCCATATCGGTGGGCATCGTTTAGTTCGTAAGTGATGGTTTTAAACGCAGTCAAAGAATAGACAATTTCTGTTATAAAAGAATCGTAGTGAATTTCAGTTTTTATTGTGGACTTTCCCTAATGTATACCTGGAAAAAAATTGTCAGCCTGTTCCTGCTACTGCTGTTGATTATTATTATTAATTTATATTTTTATTCTTAAATTTTATGGCACTTATGGGACTTTGAGCTACCTTGATATTACAGTAGAAGCCTGATTAACCGATCTCAGCTTAACATTCTCTCTGCTTCCCTCTTCAAAACATACTGTCTAATGGCCACAGCAGAGGTCCAGTATGATTTCAGCTAGTTGTTGTAGAATTTCAGGCACGTGAGTGGATTAGGTTACATTGAGTAATGTATTATATATCATGATTGTAAATTATGTGTGTTCTGTGGTCGAGTTTATTAGATTTTGGACTTCCAGTTTCAGGAATAAAAACCATGACATCCCCCCCCCCTAAGAATGATTAATTCAGCCAAGTTTTGAGGAAAAAAAAAAAAAACGTGGCTGAATTAATCAAAGCGTGACTGAATAGTAGACCAAGAAGTTGATTAAAATTTCTTGCATCATTGATGGGATTCGAACTCAGATCTTTTCAACCTGGTGTAGGTATGCACCCGCGAGGGCTTGTTATTGTAATTACAATATGTAGTTTAATTAAATTAATGAAATATAGGTGAGAAAAGAAAAATTGTTTCTATATAAACTAAGTTGAACGTTCTGGAAAGACTCGATAAATGTGAATCTCAAAAAAATTGCTCCTAACTTAGGTGGGTGAGAGAGAAAAGATTATAAAAAGAAATCATGAAAAGCCTAGAAAGATTTTGCTCTTAGTTTGTAACACAAGTGTCATAAGTTCTTGCTCCACTTAAAAAAAAAACAAAATTAGAGATACTAGACATTGAATTATGGCTATGGAGTTTTTGCATGAAAGCCTTCGTGGGTAACACAGTTGATAGGATGTCCGTCCTCCCCACACTGGGTGGAAAATACCTGAGTTCGAGTCCCGCCCATGAGGGGAGGAACTTTTATGGGCCTTGTTCACAACGTGGCTGAGTTAGTTTGTCTCAGGCGTGGGTGGCATGGTTTTATCTCCGGGAAACTAGGGTTTTTCGTCCAGTAAACAGAAAATCGACCACAGAACACGCAATTTACGGACAATATACACGGAAAATATAGCCTTAGTCGCTGATGCTCCTGAAACCCTACTATAAGAACAACAACATGCAACTTCGATCAACATATTCATAAAAGCAGCATCAAAGAAAAGGACTTGGTCTTCAATCAAGAGAATGGTGATACAAAAAGTTTTTAACAAGTGAAGGATGTCTTGGACGCTATAAAAAATATCATGGTATCCATGTAGTGATATCCATCGACTGATCAGTGTGCTGCATAAAAATTTACAAAAGTTCAAGGTCATTTATCAACAAATAAAAATAGATTGGCAGACCAGCCCTCTAATATGGACCAAACAAGCATAATTATAAGATGCTGCTGAAAAAATATGGAGAAATAAAGCGGAGCCCTGCCGTACCAGGACACTAACAAATCCAAAGAGAGAATCATGGTAGTCATGATGATGTTGTTGTAAAGTTTTAGATGCATCAGCGACTTAGGGGCTATATTGCACCGTATATAACAAGTCTGTAAATTTTAGCCGATTTGCTGTTTGTTGGTCGTAAAATTCGAGTTTCCGGGAGAAAATTCATTCTCCCTCTTGGCTGAAACTACTTTGTGAAAAATGTCCATAAAAATTCCTGGCGTCGTTGACAAGACTCGAACTCAAGTCTTTTCCAGCCGGTGTGGGGAGGATGGTGTTTCTACCAACTGTGCAACCTACGTAGTTCGAAATTTAGTCATCTTTATCAGTGTATTACCACTCACCAAAATCAGCATGGATAGACTCTGAATTATTTAAAGATTGATTTTGTCATGAATTTTTACTATCTGTAAAGAAATACGTGAATAAAATAAACTTACCTGAAAACGGTTGTTCTCTCTCTGGATAACGCTGCTTCACTTGCTAATTGTGTGGAACTGAACAAAAGAAACATGAAGGCCATGCTTTTAACACCTAATGTGACATCTTTGATGTAACCTTTGATCTTTGGATCAGGAGACTTTAGAATGTCTAAAAATACGAAGTACGCAAAAGTTTTTGAGTTAAATTCTGGATAAAATAGAAAAGATCTAATAGAATCGTTGAAAGTCATACATCAAATATATGTTTTCTATATAGCACTACCATGAGCGAAATTGCAAGTTCGAAATTTACTAAATGATGTAGTAAACTTGGGTCCGAGGTTCATACGCTAACGAATATCCTGAGCTACAAGAAAATAATGAAGAACAATGTTGATTAACTTATTTCTGATAAATTGAAGGTTTACAACAATAGATTCAACAATGTTTCCCAACTTATGGCAACAATTTGTTGGAAAATGAAATTATAGAGGATGCAGAAATACTCTATGACAAAAACAAATGCATCATGAAGAAGAGATTGAATTAAATCCAATCCAAAGACAAAAAATTCATCATTCATTCGCCATAAACGCCTTAACTACAGCTTTAGATTATATTGAACACCTGATTCAGCAGTCAATGCGATATGATTTATAAAAAAAAAAAAAAAGTGAGGGAACTATGCGTCTTTATATAAACGAATATACATACATATATAATTTATGTTTTGACTGAAGATAAAATTCTTAAGGTACATGTTTACTTCTATACGATTCCCTGTTTTGACCTATTTATTCAGTTAATCGACCAACAATCGGTCTCGATCACGTCGGATAAAAGGACTTCTATTATACATAAAAATGTCCGTAAAAAAAAAAAGAAAAAAAAAAGTTTGATCGTCTGTAAGTATACGTAATTTTCAGCTGGCAACGCTGGTTTATATAGTACCATACTGGTTTATTGGATCCAAATGGAAAAGTTTTCAGTTCATTTAATGTGTAGTTAATTAGCATATTTATAGAGGGAGCTGGAAGAATGGAAAAGCACATGACTGCAGCCGATCGGCTGTTGGGCAATCGTGTTTGGTCTGTCATAGTGTGCGTGGGACAAAGAGCTCGTATAAAAATTCTTTTTAGGTTCCATTATGAAGCGAAATTATAGGTAAGTGTTGCAAAGTGATGTTTTGAAAACAATTCACTGTAAGTTCACATTCACAATTGGTTTCTATGTGCAGCAGCATAATATAATTTTGTTTATTTATAAATTTGTATGCGTAGCACTTCCATAGTGGTCAGTGTTTGGAATGTACCGGATCGGCGTTCCGGTACTTTTGTAGTCAAGCGTGCCAACCAGCGGAACGCTGTTCTGGCTTTTTTAAACAAAACTTGTTTGTACCCCTAACTTAACTAGGTTTTCTAGTTATTAGTTATTTGAGTGGTGCAGATGTCAGAATGTATTCTAGAGAAAGATATATTCTATTTTACCGCGTTTGCGTTGAAAGTATTCTGTATCGACAACGTAGCGTGACAACTCGACAGTGTCGATTTGGCACTTAGGAGATAAGGAATGCTAGGTAGGGTATTAGTGTGAGGAGCTGGCTAGGCGACTGCTGACATCACTTTTGTACTGTTTGGCCATTTCCATTTTTTTTTTTTTTTTTTTTTTTAGATCTGAACATCGTCTTTTTTTTTTTTTTTTTAGAGTATTTATTTACGATATGTAAATAATTATATGAAATTATATTTTCATATAATTATTTACATAATAATTATGAAATTATATTTTTTGTGAAAACCCCAAACATGAAAGGTATTAGAACCTGTAGTACGGTGGTGGGTTGAAGGTTAAGAAGACAGAAAATACTTGCTGATGTTAAACATGATTTTCTGTAAATTTTAATTATGATATATTTAGAGTTGTGGTAGATTGCTTGTTTGGTGTCTAATAGAGAGAGCAATAATCAAGAAAAGATAGTTATGGCCACCACCTACCTCTTTTGAAATTAGCAGAAATATACAAACACCCTTCATCCAACAACCATAATTACCCATAATTTTATACCCTCACCCAATGGCGGATCCTGAAAAAAATAACAAGAGGGGGCACAAGAACAAAACAAATATGACACTCAAACATAATGTGACTGGTGGACACAGGCACACAGTTAGTCTGAATTACTTTGAAGTAAACATTATGCACGACCAAACTGCATGATGCTCGAACTAGAATGCCAATCACATCAGCATCAGTGTTGTCAGTTGAAAATAGCTGAGCCACAATGCAAAAATAGATAAAATCCTATGTTAACAATGAAAAAAAAAATTTTTTTTGTAACTAAAGGGAATTTAAATGATTGGTGTATATGCTTCGAAAAATGACAAGGGGAACCTGCACTGGTGTCCCTACCCTGAATCTGCCTGGTGCTAACCGACCTTCATAAATAACATCCCCCATCATATGAGTGGGGGATGTTATTTATGAATGATATATTTTGGGTATAACTCTCTTACCAATCTGGCAAGAAAAGCCAGAAGCTCTGGTAAAATGTTATGCTATGCAGCACTGGTGGATCCAGAAAAAAATTACAGCAGGGGCACCAATTTTGTGCCTTGTGTACAAAAAAAGCACAAAATGCATAGAACAAAACAAATACGACACTCAAACGTCACACAGCTAAACTCTGAATTACTTTGAAATAAACATTATGCACGACCAAACTGTGTGACACTTAAACTAGAATGGCAATCACATCAGCATCAGTGTTGCCAACTGTAGTCTGTTGAAAATAGCTAGGACACAATAGATATTTAGCTATAATCCTATGTTAACAATGAAAAAATTTTTTTATGTAGCTAAAGGGAATTTAAACGATTGGTGTATATGCTCCGAAAAACGACAGGGGATGCACGTTCCCCCGGTTCCCCTACCCTGAATTCGCCTATATTATGCAGCTGTATCATAACAAGACGTAGTGTTTTTGTAAATATAAGATCAGGATGCCTGTAAAAAAAAAAAAAAAAAAAAAAAAAAAGGAAAACTATAGTTTTTTTTTTTTTTTTTTCTCTAGATTTCCACTTTAATTTCATCATTTCAGTAGTCTAGATTTTATAGAAAAAAAAATGCATTCAACAGCAGTATTAGTTTTTTGTAAGAATAATAAGCATTATAAAATTTGTGATTTCAGGAGGGGCATTTCATTTTCTGAAAAACGCAAAACTGTTACCCTGTCATACCAAATGATCTGAAATCCATTGTATTTAAGACACACTAAAAATGTCTGACTGTCTGAAACAGAAGAATAAAGAGTAAACATTATTGAACACTGTGCAAACTACACCACACATCAATGCAATCAAGTGGCAGACCCATAGATAAATAACTGATAAAATAAGAAACAGGTTTTATATACAAAAAACAATAATGGTTAAGCCGAATATAAAGCACTAAATTGAAATTAGGTATAACAGCATTAAAAGCTAGAATTTAGGAAGGGGGGGGGGTTAATGTAATAGAATATGGGTGAAAAAAATATTCACCAAAAAATATTCCAAAACTGAGAAGTAGAATAAATTTTGTAAATAATAATTAATAAAAGACCCTTTTCATTAAAAAAAATTTTTTTAACAAACAAAATGTAATTTTTATGTAATTTTAATTTTTGTATAGAATGACCATTCTAATGGATATTGTACATGGTTGTACAATAAGGTGGAACAGTGGTGATTGCAGATGATGTTATCCTCCGAGCAAACAAGGAGGAAGAACTTTATAAGAGAAATTAACACATTGGGAAATAGTAGTTAGTGAGTTTGGTCTAAAGATAAGTAGCCAAAAAACAGAGATGGTGATGGGGAGAGGTGAGTGTAAAATTGGGGAAGGAAATGGTGGATAATTTTAAGTACCTAAGGAGTTTATTAACAAAGGATGGCAGCCTAGATATGGAAATAACTAGGAGAATAGCAGCTACTCAGAGTTTCTTTTGTAATGTTAATAGCCTGTTATGGGCTAGGGAAGTTCCAATGAAGTGTAAAAAGTTGATAAATAGGACATATTTGGCCCCTAATTTGACTTATGCTGCTGAGATATGGGGGATAAATAAAAAAGGATTCTAGCAGAATCCAAGCAATGGAAATGGTGCTAAGGACTATGCTAGCTAAAACTAGAAGAGATAAAATAAGAAATACTGACATAAGAATGAATTTGAGAATAGAAAGTCTCTAAGGGAAAAGATGATCACATCATGTTTGCAATGTTTTGGACACATGAAGAGAATGAACAGATTACCAAGAAGAATGTTTGAGATGAAAATGGACAAGAGGAAGACCCAGGAAGAGATGGAGAGATCAGATTAGAGATGTGGAAACAAAGGGAATCGAGTAGGGAGAGAATGACAGACAAAATCTGGGAAGATAAAAAAAGATGGAAGACTATGACTCACCTGACCCAATCTTACGTTGGAACAGTGAGGATGATGATGATGATTGTACATGGTTAAGAAGATTACAAAGAATGGTAACCTTCTAGCAGGCATGTCAAAAAAAAAAAAAAATCACAGCTTTAGACACATTAGTCTATAGAATTCACTGACCATATTATTATTTTATTTATTATTTTTTGGATAAAGCTAGATATAGTTCAAAATGGGAAAATTATTCGAAAAATTTATTCTTAATTATATTTCATTATATTGGGTAAGGCCTTCTTACCTGAGTGGTCAGGAGCGGGAGTGCAGTAGCACCTGCTCTTTGAGTTCATTTGCCTCATGAATTGTTGAGGAGGCCTCCATCCTGCAGTGGATTAACAACATCTGCAGCTTTATTTTTTATTTTATTTATATTAGATAATGATCAAAAAATGCCATTACAAATAACATTCTTGTTATCAAAAAAAAACAACATTTGTTATTTGGTTTTTAGGAGCATCAGCAACTAAGGCCATATTGCTCCGGGGATATGTGGTGGTCATTCCTTGACCTTTCCGTATTTGGTGGTCACGGGCTCAAACCCTGGTCTAATCAAGAAGTGTGTGCTACGCACTGCTGCTCCTGCCTACCTGGCTATGGAGGCGCCTCCCCAACTGTCTTAAGGTCTGATTTCAAGATCATGAAGTGGGCAAAATTTAAGGGCACCCAAAAGTCCTGTGGAAAATTAACATTGGACAGTGTAAAAAATGCTCTTTGACTCCAACAGCTTTAAAAAAATTTCATGGTTATACTTTTCCAATTAACGATGCAGGAATACCATATCTGAGGAATACCAAAATTCATTTTTTTTTTTTTTAATTCACATAAATTTACACCATTATGCCAAATCAAAGGTTAAAAATGCAATTTTAAATTATCTTGTTTTTATACTTCAGTTACTATTAACCAGTATAACACTTCTTGTTGATATTATAAAATAATAATAAACTCACATGTATGTATTTTGCAGTTGTAATTACAAGTCAAGAAAACTAAGATAGGCTGTATATGTTTCATGATCTGGAAAGACACAAACCAGGGCATGACTGGTGTCCCAAAGGGTGCCCAACCAATGGAAGGACTGTTCAAGAAGAGGTGTGAGAAAAACACCAGAGAGAATAGAACTACATGGAAAGCACTGGTACAGATAGTAGTCAATTATCAAGGCAGTCGTCAACCCATGAGGCTCTTAGCATCACTGTATAACAGAGTAAGTAACTGTTGTAATTTATTTTCCTAAATTGAGTATAACAAAGGGTTACTCTAATGCAGGTAAGGCTTGTGAGTATCATGACATCAATACCTTTTGTTTATATAAAACAGGGCACTACAATAACCATTACCTTTGCTTCAATACGATGACAATAACCATTACCACGACCTTTGCTTCTCCGGATAGTCAGTGTATGTTAGTTCTTGAGAAGTGAGTTTTGATGCTGTTGTAGATACCCTGTTTTAAAAATGAAATTGTTTACTCGTGGTGTGTGATATCACTGGTGGTGTTCATGATGTTAACGTTCCTGAGACTACATCACTTTCTTTGAACAATCATAGAAGAAAATTTAAATATTGTTTATCAACTGTCCATTCAGTGTTCCCAAGAATTACTAGTTGGAACTTGCACAGTGAAGTCTCCTTTTTAAATAGTTAATTCACACTTGCATGTAATTATGCCCTGAAATTTACATAGAGATCTATGCATTTGTTGTGAATAAGTATCAAAAAGTTTTCATTTGTTTCAAAAATAAGTAAATCTCCATTTATACTCTGTACAACTAGGGCCATGAGAGTTTGTAACTATTTTGACTGTAGCTGAGATACAAGCACAACAATTAACAGTAGTTAACATTTGTTGTGGCAACATCCAGGCTTGCAACATACTTATCAATACCTGTGTATATGTCCCCAGGACCTTCTTAGTTGATACTGTCATTAATAAAGAACTTTTATAATTTTGTTATTTTTTTAAGTAATCTTAATGAATTTTTGGTAAAAATTCATGCTACAGGATCTCTAAAACGTTGCACTGGTAGGGCATAGTCTGTCTGTATGTAACATTCAGTAAGTTGTTTGCCACCAGTTGCATCAATCTCCTATTGTGAAGACACTTCATCTTGAGTTACTTGGTATTGCACTTTAAATAGAAAGCACTGCTCCAGTAGAGAAGTGCATGCTGTTTATTTAAAATGTATGTATGCTCCATCTTGGTTTTAAAACTTTTAAAATTTCTGCACCATCAAGCAACTCACATTGTGGATATTTATCATCACTGGGTCATGAGTCACATTTCCTACTTCCCACTAGTAAGATCCCGAAAAAGAGTTGAAACCACAGTATGTAGAATGGTATGCATTTTGAATAAATAGATACATACTATCCTCCATAAAGTATTTGGACAACCCTTTCTTCATAGATGTCCAGTTACTTTTGAAAAGAACAAATAACTTGTTTTTGTCATTGCATGTAGAGCCAATCCGACTGATTGTAAGGCGAGGGGGGTTTGTTACTGTTGGATGTTACGTTTGGCTTGTTGATTCGCGTAATTGCCAATATTATCCAAAGTCAGCTATCAGTGATGTCATCACGAGATGACAGTTATCATCATTGAAGCTCACCCCATGAGACTAGAGGGTGATTGGAAGGGTAGTGTGATAATCTGGTTAGACATTACTGCAAAACATTAACCAGGAGTTTAAGTAATCAACAGCTCATGGCATTAGTTTCTGTGGGAGAGTGGCAGTGCATAAGCCAGTCGGCACTAACCTCAGTCAGCAGTCCTGCTTTTGCAGCAGAAACCATATTGTTACACAGAACAGTGAAAATCTTACTACACCATATCTAGTCACTCTTCGGCAAGAGATATGAAGGACTATACCTGCTGCAGTCTTGTTTGCTGGTGGAGTGTGACAGCAGCTTGATCCTTTTCTCACAAACAACCCTTCTAAGCACAGTGGAGGTGAGTGATACTCTAGGTGCCTCAGATCACAACTTGGTGATGGCCTCTTCTTCAATGGAGTCTTTCTCTTGTGGCCATTCTCAACCTCGTGTTGTTTGCTTTGGCCTTACAAGAATGCAGAATTTCATTTTGCATTCTTGCAAGATTCTTTTCCTTGGTTGGATTACTGTTTCAGTTTTTCTGATGACGTTTTCTGAGATCATGTCAGTGAAATTATTCTTGTAGGGATGAAATCCTCTATTCTACACTCTACCTTAAAATCTCATCCTTTATCTAAACCTTGGTTTTTCAATAAATGTGCTGGCTATTCATGATAAGAATGAATGGTTTGATTGCTGTGTCAGCCAAAGGTAAAACTGACCTGCTAGCAACCTACTTTTCTTCCACCTCTTGTATTTATGATCTTGGTCAATCACCTCCTACAATTCCCAGTACACTCCATTTGATGCCTCCTGTAGCCTTGTCAGAAGGATTTTGAACAATCTCGATGCTAACAAAGCTCCAAGTCCTGATGGTATTTTTCCACTTGTTTTCGAAACCTGTGCTCCTGAACTTACTCCAGTTCTGAGTTACCTTTTTTTCACTTTCCTATTTCAAAGGTGGTGTGTTTTTCCTTCTGCTTGAAAATTTGCTCATATCCCACCGGTTCCTAAAAAGGGTGAAAAATCCCTCCCATCCAATAATCGACCCATTGCACTTCTACTCTTTCTAAAGTAATGGTGAAATCAAAAAACCACTAATTCTTAAACTATTTAGAAACCTTCTACCCGATCAGTGATTACCAGTATGGATTCTGCCAGTGTCAATCCACTGGTGAAATTCTGGCTTATGTTACCCAACTGTGGACAAATTCAATAGAAAAGCTTGGTGAAACTCAAGAAGTTGCTCATGAGACTTTTGGTCATGTTTGGCATAAAGGTCTTCTAAATGAGATTCCATCTTATGGTTTGTCAACTGTTTTTTGTAATTGGGTATGCAGTTTTCTCTCTGACTGCTCACTGCGGATGGTGGCTCTCTGTTTTCTAACATCTCCACTAATGCTGATGTTCCCCAAGGTTCAGTCCTTTATCTCACTCTTTTCCTCTTGTAATATTAATGAAGCTCTTCCACTGACCAGAAATCCCATCCATAGTTTTGTTGATGATAGCACATTGCAGTTCATCTTCCAGTTTGAGAAATCTTGCCCCCTGTACAAACAGCTTCAACTTCTCGAATATCCACTACCAATACCTTAAATGCTGATCTCCAGATAATTCTTCAGTGGGGCAAAGATTACTTAATTGATTTCAGTCCCTCTAAAACTCAGCCCTGTCTTATATCTTGTAAAAAATATTCTTCTGCTCCTATGCTTGTCTTCAATGACACTGATTTCTAGACAAGATCATATATCTCTATTGGCGATTATTCTGACTTCTAATCTCTTGGCATAGGGACATTACAAATGTTTCTTCCTCTGCATTTAAAAACTGGGGTTTCTCTTTCACTCTTGGCATTGCTTTTCCGAACAACTGTTCACTCTGTAAAAATCGCAGATCTGCCTACCATATAATATTGTTTCCACATCTGGGGGCGGTACCTCCAAAATCTCTCTCAGGCTTCTAGATTCCATTCAAAAGAGGGCAGTTAGGCTGATTGATGATTCAAGTCTAACAGAGTATCTCCACTTTCTGTCACATGGACATTCTTTTTTGTTGCATTCCTTTTCTATAGATTGGGCATTTTTCTTCTGAATTGGCTTCATAATTCTTGCTCTCTCTTCCAATGCAGTCCGAACATGTGCCACGATCAGTCAACATTCTTTTACTGTCTGATTTCAAACTCACAGAACCAGCTTTTCTTTTTCCTCATTTATTTATTCAACTTCCATTTTCTGGAACAACCTTCTTTCATATGTATTTCCTGAAAATTACAATCTACAGAAATTCAGTCTAATGTCGACAAGTATCTTCTTTCATCTTCTCAACCTTTAGCCCATGCACGATACTGAGTATTGTAGGTTCTAATTACCACTTGTGGGGTTTGGGGTTGCCATAAAAAAAAAAAAAAAAAAAAGCTAAGAGTAGGATTGATGCACTGTGTTGAAGTGAGTAGCAGTGATATCAGTGTGAAACTAATGTGTCTGGATAGTTTTTTGGAGGGTAGTGTACTTTTCCATTGGAGCAGTGCTTTCCATTTAAAGTGCACAGTGCACTATAAATGAAATATTTGTTCATTTTTTCATATTTGTTCAAGATCGTTGTGCAGGCACTTCACAAGACAACTTGTGAAGTTCTTCACAGCTTCACAAATTGTCTTGTGAAGTGCTTCCACAATGTGAGATCGATGCATTTAGCAGCAAACATATTTTGCTGAACACTATATAGATTTATTATGCCCTACCTGAACAATTCAATGATCTTGTAATTTAATCACTAACCTTATTAATTAAGCATATAATTTTGGTATGATATGTGCACTGTGAATATTAAATTAAGACACCTTAACCTGTCTAGGGTTTTGAGTTCCTCGGTATTACAGAAAAGGTTTGTAGATTTAAATGTTTTATCTGTCAAAATTTAGATGCAGAATTTAATTAATCTTGTATTAAAAATTGGTTATACTTTTTTGCAGTTTATCATTACTTTGATGGAATTTGAGAATCATTCTTTTTTAAAAAAAGTTTTTTTTTTTTTTTTGATTATTTATTGTGGTAGATGTGTATCATGTTATAGGAACAGCTTATGTGTTAAATAAAATATTTTCAATTAATATTTATTTTAGGACTTACCTATTATTTAAAATTTTTATGTTATGCTTCAGGTGAAAAATTTCTGCATTACAACCCTGATGCCACTTCTTCTGAGACCTCAACATACACAGATTTTGTACATTCCACACCCTGAAAAAATATATATACAGTCGAACTTGGTTATAACGAGCATGGAAATAACGAGATCACGGCTATAACAAGCAAAAAGCCACAATGATTTTAATTTACACGTATTCCCATACAGTCGCTCACTGTTATAACGAGCGTACTACACTGATATACTGTACACATTTTGGTAACATTCTTAATTGCTCCAATAGTCGAAAAAACTCAATTCTTGGAATAGACAAAAACGAAAAGGGCTACTTAGCTTTTATGACCACCCGCATTGCATCGGATTAACTGCCGGTTTATGACCTTTTGGGGATGTGGGCTATACAATAGTGCATTGGCATTCTCCTTGCTACATTACCCTATTCACATATTGTCTTGTATTCACTGAACCATAAATTTATTTCGGGACTTCTAAGAATTTTGGAAACGGGACTTCTAAGAATTCTGGAAATGGGACTTCTAAGAACTTTGTATGCAGATCACTTTACTGTCATTTTAAATAAAATCAGTTAGAAACAAACCTTCCTTCGGAAACATGGGCTTACATCTGGTGAGTATGGGCTTGGCACACCCAGGGTCCCCAGCTGGATATCATCATTCTTCTCTTTCTTGGTGATTCCCTTCTACTTCTCTCTCTATTGGGGTAGGTAATTCAGAAATTTTTTTTTTTTTTTTTTTTTTGGCTGGTGCAGCATAAGCCTCAGGCTTCCTTGCACCTTATGGCTAATAATAATAATAATAATAATAATAATAACATGTCTACTAACAAAAGAAAGTGTCTCTTGATTCGTGAAAATGTTGAAATTATTTGTGAATTAGAACATGGTGCAAAAAATATTGAAGTGTGTAAAAAGTTTTTTTGTCCTGTTTACATATCAGCACTGGAAAAGAACATAACCGAAAAAAAAAAAAAAAAAAAAATTTTTTTCCCTACACAAAGAAGTGTAGGGAAAGGACCATCTATTTTCAATAGATAGTCCTATCTTAAAGGCTCAAGTGGAAAAATTTGCTAAACAATTTGGATGCTACGATTTTGCCTGTAACAACGGTTGGCTGGATCGATTTAAAAACCAAATACAAGCATATTAATACAAATAATATGTAGGTATATACTAATATTATTTTTTTTCTTTCTAATATTTCTTTTGTTTTTTGAATCTAGCCTTTTATCAGGTTATTGAGAATTTAAAAAAGAAATAGGAGGTAGATTTAACTCCTCACTGATATGATATAGTGAGTAACGGTTATAACAAGGAAAATTTGTCAGTCCCTTAATGCTCATTATAACCAGGTTTGGCTGTATTTACAAAAGAGAATTTGCTCCAAGTAATGAAAGGAAAGCATAATACAGTACCAAGGTATCTCTTTGCAGTGACATTGCATATAATCAGCAACACAGAAAACAGTTTTGGTTTTTACAGCAACTTGTGTAACAAATACCTTAAAATTCGTTTATATAAGAGAGAAGGTGCCATTAATCATTACAGTAATTAGGCTTTCTCGTGGGTTGTGATTCACAGATATGTTGCCTGAGGCAAATGAAAATTGAAATTCTCTGCAGAAGCATTGCCTCTCCAAATCCTATGCTACATAATTGAGTTGCTTCCATTCCATATAAATTTTCTGTATATCGCTATGAATTCAATGGAGGCTTAGGGTGCCTCAGAGGAAATGGCCTTTCAACTCCCCAACCCAAAAAAAAGACAAGAATCTTAAATAGCATTGTATCTTTTTGACTGTTCATATCTGTTCAAGGTGTAGTCACCACTGTTGGTTACAAGCTTGAGGGAATGGGAGATATACTATAAAAATAGTCTTCTTGAGCAGCCATTATGCAGTAAATTTAAGTTGTGTAATGAGGTAAATTCTAGTGTTAATCTTAATGAATTTATTTATTTTTTTATTTATTTATTCATGTTATTTAGTTTATATAATGCCAATTTGTCCAAAGTAGCTAATATCAGTCAATGTTATGCTATGATATTAGATGGTCCATTTAGTATCGAACACTGGAAATAAAAAAAATAAATAAATATTTTAATGTGATTAATTTTTATCTAGCTAAATTAGTTATAAATGATATATGAACTATTGCTGGCATACTGAAGCAACAAAAATCAGAAAAGTGCAAGAGACTGCAAATTATTTTTCTCAAGTTACAAACATCTAACTTACAATAATTGTGTATGCAAACAGAGCTCTGTAAGATAATTAGTATAATGTGCAAATGAACACAAAATGACCATCTTTCTGTGGATGAAACCTTCAAATATTTATTTTTTCCCTGATTAATTCAAAAAGGATAAAGTTTGTTTCTCAATGCTGAATAAGAAAGTAATTATCAAATCTCTCCTGTTAACTTTAATTCTTGTCCAACCTACCATGTCTAGCTAACAAAAGCTGGCAATATGGTTGGTTTAACTATTAGTTAAACCAACAGTTAACTATTAGTTTAATTTAGTTAAACCAACAATAAAATAATGGTAGGCTATAGTTTAGCATCTGTACTAAGAGTACTTTGTTAAAGTCATACCAATTCTTGAAAGACCACAGAAATATAAAAACAAAGAACTGGAAGCTCAGCCTAACAGCTGCTAGACTTTCCTATAAAATGCTAGTCACAATCCAGATTTCTTAGTTGCCAAGGCAGCTGTATTTGTTAAGCCCTGCTTTAGACAGTATGCTTCTCCCATGTTGTTATGGTTTTATATGTGTGGTCATATATCAACAGTGTATATGAGAATTTGTAGAGGCACAAGACAGACATCATTCCTCATCCCCATAAGCTGTATTCAGTAGCATCGCCTCCACACCTAACTAACTAACTATTATCACTAATAATTCTTCCCGTGGGGGTTACAGTGTGTCTTTTCTCTAACTCCTGCATTGATGATCTTGATAAATGTCCATTTACCATACCAAACAACTGGTGCTAGGAGTATTTCTTCACTGTTCTTGAAACCCATACAATAACTGCTATTTTGTGTTGCCTTTTTAACCCTGTTATTCCATTGCTTGAATAATCAATCTGCTGTCTTATTATTTTGCTTACCTGAAATGTTTCTAAAGTAATGGAGGATTTCATCCACTGGTGACATCATCAAATGACAACTCTTAGGCTGTTTTTAAACCCTACATCTGATTAACAGTCACTAGTATAGATTCCATTAGTGCTGATTCTCTGGTGATAATTTGACTTATATTACTCATCTGTGGACAGTTTCCATGGAAAGGTTGGGAGAAACTCTAGCATCTGCTCTTGATATTTCAAAAGCTTTCAGTTGGATCTGGCACGGAGACTTTCTGAACCAGTTTACTCTTTGACTGCTAACTGCATATGATATCAAATGGTATGTCTTATTTCTTTGTATAGAGGTAAAACTTCCTTTTTAAGCACATCATTGTGTGTGTATGTGCCTTTAATCCTTAGAATTGGGCATCTTTTGTCCTATGCAGCAGAGTATTTTAGGATAAGAGGGAGATGTATAGTGCGGTAATCAAAATCAAATACAGTAAACCCCTGCTATTCGCGGTCGCTGATTTAATATAAAATGATAACCTAAAAAAAAAAAATGTGAATTTTAAATCGCTGTGAACATTTTCTGCCATAAAAAAAACATGGGCGTGGCTAAAATCATCTTTCCCGGTCAGAACAACACTCAGTTGGTGGGGGGAGAGGGGTGACAAAATTGCAGACATGGATGTTTCTCACCAATCCTTGTTCAGTATGTGCTATGCGCTTGTCATGGAAGGTTTCGTGGTTTGCTTTTAATTTATATGCTTATAAATTGAATAAATTTATCAATTTGTAAATTGATATGCTTACAAAAGTGAAAAATCTACCGTTTTGCAGTGTGTTAGTGTAAACGGACTTTTTTGAGTGTGTTAACGGAAGAAAGTGACTTTATTGTGGACAAGTTCTTTTCTAATCCTTACAAAAATATGGCTATGAATAACAAGGGAATTGTGAAAAGATCAAAGAAGGTGATGACATTAGCGAATAAAATTCAGTTATTAGACAAAATTTCTAATAGCGAAAGTGTCTTGTCAGTGGCAAAACATTATAAAATCAATAAGTCAATGGTATGATCAATCAAGAAATCGGAAGAAAAAATCTGCCGTAGTGTCTGTGAAAACGCGCTAATTGCTTCAAAAATTTGCTCTAACTCGTGATGCCAATCGAAATTAGAAAAAATGGAAAAGGCTTTGAATCTGTGGATAGAAGACTGAACTCAAAATAAAATTCCCTTTAATTTGTGAAAAGGCAAAACACCTTTATCGACACTTTAGCGAAACTGGTGATAGCACTGGCAGGATAAGTTTTTTGCTATAGCAAAGGTGCTGGATTGAAAGATTTGTTTGAAATTTCTAATAAATATTATATTCAATATTAAATTGTTTCTTATTTTCATTTCGATGCCGTATGCTTGCATTTCACTATGTACTGTCTACGTACATGTCATATTATGAAGGTACGTATAATACATACATAGACTAGTTTTTCTTATATATTTCATACTTTGGAACAGAACCCCTTTATTACTATGGGAGCCATAACTCAGTATTTGCGTTTTCGGTATTCGCGGCATTTCTCAGGAAGTAACCCCCGCGAATAGTGGGGGTTTACTGTAAAAGCTTTACTTCATTTGATTTTTGATTTGCTGTGTGTTTAAATGGAAGGTTTACTTCCATACACCATTTGCTGTTCACCTAGACAACATTATTCACAATTTGGCATATGTATGCTAATAGGGGCCAGCTAATGAGAAGCCAGTAGTTTAAGAACAGCTGCCCTTGAAATTTCTCCAATGTTTTTCACCATGTGGATGAATTAGTTGGTCTCAGGTTTTATGGTTTCCCTCACTTAGAAACTTAAGTTTTTGCTCAGCAAATGACTAAGAATATGCACAGTTACAGACACAATATATTGATACCTCATATCCTTAGCTGCTTTGGCACTTAATACACACACTTAACTCTAGAAATTTATGCAGAGGCATGCTCCCTATTCCGTTCATTGTTTATAGCTCTTTTGGTCACAGTCTGCACTTTGAGTGTTGCCTCTGCTATTTCCTTTAACCCTGCAACAGGTTCGGCAAGTCACACAAGCAAGCACACTGTTGCATTACATGTAGCACATCAAGATTTTTTGGAAAAGGACAAGAAATAGTTAAAAGTGGCATACTTAAAATTTATGATCTTTATTCTGATACTATATTGAATAATAAGAAAAAGAAGAATAAATAACATCTTTAGGAACAGTAGTAGTCTTGTTGTCCAATATATATATATATACACACACTGAGTGATCACTGAATTATGACCACCTACCTAATACTTCATAGGTCCTCCTTTTGCCCTCAGTACAGCAGCTATCCGACATGGCATTGATTCAACAAGATGTTGGCAGTGTTCAGGAGGTATGGACAACCAAGCTGTGTGTAATGCAGGTATGGAGGTGATTGGTGTATCCAGATGCCTGATATGCCTTTCCATAGTGTCCCACAAGTGCTCTGTGGGGTTGATATCGGGGGAGTTCGGAGGCCAATCGATATGCTGGAAGTTAGAACTGTGTTCCTCAAACCGTTCCAACACAACAAGTGCCCGGTGGCTCGGCGCATTGTCATCTTCGAAGACACCATCGCCATTCGGAAAAAAGTGTAACATAGTGGGGTGTACACAGTCAGCAAGCAGTTGATGATAGCGGAGACCAGTGATACGTTGTTCCACATGCACCAGGGGTCCAAGTTCCTGTCAGTGAAACATGCCCCACACCATACAACTGCCTCCATCGGCCTCATGTTGTTGACGCCAAATCCGTACACGATCATCCACGGTGTGGAGTAAATAACGTGACTCATCCGACCAGCACATCTTCTTCCAGTCTTCTAATGTCCAACTTGCATGCTCTTTGCACCAGGTGAGTCTTTTATGCCGATGAACCTTGGTTAGGAGAGGATGCTGTAGGGGTCGTCTGCTGGTATAGCCCATACGTGCAAGCATGCGATGCATGGTCATGCCAGATATTGTTCCGGGTTGGCCTATGTTGTATGGTAGTCAACTCTTCAACAGTGCTGCGCCTGTTCGCCTGTACGAGTCATTGGACCCGGCACTCGCCTCTAACTTCAACCTTTTGCTGACCTTTGCAGTTTTGCCATCTGGTCGTTGTTTGACCATTTTTACGCCAGCCCTGGTACACTTTAACATCTCAAACACCCCCACCAGTTCAGCCATTTGGGAAATCAAAGCACCAGCTCGTTGAGTTCCCACAATCTGTTCTTTATCAAAGTCCGATAAATCCTTCCTTTTACCCATCGCGCTCGGAATTTTACTACCTACTGAACCACTGACACTTTATCCGTGCTATGTAGGAAAACTAACTAGGCGCTCTCATACCTCACGTGGTGAACGGGTCGCATTCAGTTTTCATAGGAGTGGTCATAATTCAGTGATCACTCAGTGTAAGTATATATTTACTGAATACCCAGTTCAAGCATAAAGCATCACAGAATGAGTGAAATTGAAGCAGAAACCAAAACTATGGAAAAATTACATATTGGCAGGTGCATGGTACATTTTGTATGCCAGCACAAATATTTGATACCTGCACTTTTCCATTTAAAAAATAATCAAGTTTTTGATTGCAATTGAAAAGATTCTTCTTCTTCTTCTTCTTTGGTCCTTAGCTGGCAGCTGGGGGAGGCGGTTGGCCACGCAACCAGTATGCTGCTGTAGGTGCCGCAGGGTTTCGGACTTGCTCTGTGATGTTCTTCCATACCTTACGATCCATGGCTTCAGTCCTGGCCTGGTTAAGGTCGAGACGTCGGCTCTTCAAGTCATCTTCCACTTGCTTGGCCCACGTTTTCCTAGGCGCGGTCCGTTGGATGCTCCATTGGGTGGGTCGTTGTCTCCAAAGGAGTGTGGATGGTATTCTGTTCGTGCCCATTCTACATACGTGGCCAAACCATCTGAGCCTTCGCTTCTGGATTTGGTCGGCAATGGTTGGTTGCTGTTGGCATCTGGCGCGGATGGTATCATTAGTGATGCGGTCGCGAAGAGAGATGCCCAAGATCTGCCGCAGGCATCGCATTTGGAATACCTCAAGTTTGTTCAAATCTAACTTGAGACAAATCCATGTTTCCGATCCGTAAAGAAGAATGGGCAGGATCAAAGTCCGGAAGAGTCGGATTTTAGTCTTTGTGGAAATGTTGGTCCTCTTCCACAGACACCATTTGAGCGAGGCGAACGCAGTGGCCGCCTGTCCAATTCTGCTGTGGATTTCCATGGTGGATGCAACTTTCTTCTCCTGGACCAGCGACCCAAGGTATTTAAAGTCCTGCACTTGCTCGATCTGGACGCCTTCGAGATAGATGGTGGCTTGTGACCCATCTGTTGTCAGGGCCTTTGTCTTACCAGCATTGATCTTCAAACCGTATGGCCGGGCAATGCGGGCAATGTCGTAGAGGATGTCCGTGGCTTCAGCGTCGTTACCGGCAAGGATAGCACTATCATCAGCAAACATCAGGTCAGTCACATAGTGATCCTTGTCATATTGTATGCCCTGTCTGTTTCTGAATGCTTGCCTCATAATGGCGTCGACCACGATGTTGAAAAGCAACGGGGAGGCTACATCCCCTTGGCGGACTCCAGTTTGGATGGTAAATTCCTCAGATAAATCATTCTGGATGCGCACCTGGCTGATTAAACCGTTGTATGCAGTTTGGAGGAGTGTGATGACTTTTCAAGGTACATGTTCAACCTCTAGTAGTTTCCATAAGGCAGGCCGGTGGACACAGTCGAAAGCAGACTTAAAGTCAATGAAAACAATGACGGTTCGCTGTCCACACCGGATCCTCTCCTCCATCAGCTGACGAATGGCAAAGATTTGATCACAGCATCCTCGCCCGGGTCTAAATCCTGCCTGTTCTTCTCGACTGGTTTGCTCGCGATGTTTTTGCAGTCTTGACTGGATGATCTTCATAAAGACCTTTCCGATGATGGAAAGGAGGCTGATGCCACGGTAGTTCTTGCAGTCCCGGTTATCACCTTTCTTGTGGATCGGTACGATAATAGTTTTCCTCCATGTTAACGGAATTTGTTCAGTGCACCAGATGGTTTTGAGGAGTGAGTGTAGTCGGCGAAGCAGTACATCTCCCCCGGCTTTGATCGCTTCTGTGGTGACTTGGTCCACTCCTGGTGCCCTGCCATTCTTCAGGGATTGTATGGCTGCTTTCACTTCTTCTACTGTAGGCTCAACATCGACCATGGAGACCTCAGGGGGGTCGATCGAGAGTGCTGTTGCTGGCGGTCCCTGAGGTGGGTCGTGATTATACAAAGCTTTGAAGAATTCACTCCACCGTTGCAGGCGTTCGGATGGTGATCGCACGAAGGTCCCATCAGCATTCTTGATGTTGTCACTAGTCAATTTGGTCTTTCCACTCAGACATCTGAGGGTGCGGTAGAGAGTGCGGTACTCGTTTTTGGATGCCGCCACTTCAAGATCGTCTGCCACTTGGTTCCAGTATGCTTCTCTTTCTGCTGTCATTCTTTGTCGGACTTCTCGGTTTAGCTGCCGGTACCGTTCAAAGTCGACCAACTTTGCCTGTTTCCGTTTGTCCACGAGGTCGAGGCACTCGTCTGATATCCATGGTTGCGTTCGACGTCGGGCAGGTGGACATAGGGGCTTGGCACATTCCAGGATGGCATCAGAGATCTGCTTTTCTTCTTCATTTATATCCTCGGGCACAGCCAGCATCTCGAAGCGGTTGGATAGGGCGATCTGATATGCCTGTTTGTTGGCAGCATTCATTAGCTGCCTCCAGTCCAGCTTGGCTGACCGAGATGATCTTTTTGCATGCCGTAATTTGAGCTGCACCTTAGCCCGGATGAGGTAGTGATCAGATCCGCAATCAGGTCCCCTCATGGCACGAACGTCCATGAGTGATGAGCGAAATCTGGCATTGATCAAAATGTAGTCTAGGATTGCTGAGTCCTTGCCAGATGGATTTCGCCATGTAAGTTGATGTTTTTGAGGGTGCTGGAAATGGCTGTTTCCAATGATCAGGTTGTTAGATGCGGCAAAGGACAACAAACGTAAGCCGTTGTCATTGATCTTCCCATGGCCAAACTTGCCCATTGTTGTTTCCCAACCAGATCTGTCCACGCCAATATGGGCATTAAAGTCCCCTGCGAGAATGATCACTTCTGTCTGCGGAATTGAATCCAGCGTATGTTGGAGCTAGTTGTAGAAGTCATTCTTGGTCGGGTCCAGGCTAGTCTCAGTTGGCGCATAGGCGGAGATAATATGGGTCTTGATGGTGCCCTTGACAGTAAGGACTGCCAGGCGGTCCGATATTGGTTGGAAAGCGATCACACTACTGGTGGCCTGAGCATCGACCATAAAGCCCACTCCTGCTTCTCGTTTCTCACCACCAGAGTAGAATAGCATAACCGCTTCATTAGGTGCTGGTGGTTGGATGATCATCGTTCCAGACCCGGTGAGTCTTAATTCGGATAATGCCGCGATTGATATCTTGCACCTAAGTAGTTCTTGGGCAATGATTTCCTTTTGTCCAACGTGGTGCCCCGTTCGAACATTCCATTCGCCAATGTTAATTGTCCTTTTCGGCGTAGTAAGCTTATTGCTGTGGCCAGTGATCCACTTCACACCAGCACCCTGGGTCCCCAGTGCTGGCGCATCGGCTACCCCGGATGCGGTAACATTGTTATAACAGCTTGTTCTGTGGCCAGTGGTCCACTTCACACCAGTACCCTGGGTCCCCAGTGCTGGCGCATCGGCTACCCCGGATGCGGTAACATTGTTGTAAGAGCTTGTTCCGAATTTCATGCGGTTTCTTGCCTAGTTTCCCCGGTTTCCCGGTTCTGGTCATTTCGGCAGGATGACCACCCTCCTCCTTTCGCAGCCGGGCTTGGGACCGTCCATGGCGGAGTTATTGAAAAGATTATTAGGTACCTAATAAAATTTGCATCAGCATACCATAAATCCCACTGTAATAGATGCACCCATAATTTGGCAAGATTATCTAGAGGAAAAAAAACATTTTTAATGAACTGGTTTATTTTATTGCACATATATTACTTCTAATTCTATTGTACCAAAAGCATTTCATTACACATATGACTATATTTATAATACCATACACACTTAGGTGAATCCAAAATATTTTAATCGTGTCAAAATTCATAATACAAAAATATTACTGCCATACAAAGAACAATTAGAAAATGGAGCAATAAAATAAAAAAAATAATAATCTTCAGAACCCAGAAATCCATCACCGCTGTCATTCTTGTCATGATGATCATCACACTTCTCATGGTCACTGCTGCTGTCTGAAAGTGAACTGTCATTCTAGTCAAACAGAATATCATCATCTGTGCCATCCTAGGTGCTACTGATGCCAAACTTCTTAAATGACTTCACAACTAAGTCTGTTCTTCTTTCATGAAAGCTTTAAAAGGCTTGTTATTAGAAACATCCAGTGTTTGTAGTTGGCCAATAAGCCCACCTGGAATTGCAGCAAGTTGTGTTCCAACTTTTCCACCTTCCTCTTTGTGGCCTCTGTTTTAGGTGCATGAAACTGGCCCATACCAGTAGGGCTTGTTTCTTGAGAAGGCCACACTTTTTCCAGCTATGGTTGACTCCATCTTCATCCGTCTACCCTTTAGGATGAACATGGACAAAAATACCTGGTGAAATAAATCCTTTGGCATAAGTTTCTCTCTTGAATATGAGAAGTAGAAGTTTTTTTCCATCAACGCAAGCTAAAACAGTATTATAGTGTGTCTTTTTGTGACCTGATGTCTTCACAGTTATTGATTTTTTTTTTTTTTTTTTTTTTTACCTTGAGCATCCACACGTCTGTTTGAGGGTACATCAATTGTCAAAGGTACTTCGTTCGTGTTACTAATTTGGCCAAGCTCATAGATTGTGTGCTTCTAGCATTAAATATAAATCTGTGATATTGCAGAATTTGGTTTTCACATTGTTCTTGCGTTTTCTGGGCTATCCTTGTGTGTGTCCTCAGAGCTAAGCCATTTCACTTCATAAATCTATAATACCAACTTGTTGTGCCACCAAAATCATCAAGTCCCTTTGCTGCTGCGTCAGAAATTATCATTCTTGTTGACACAGATATACCACAATTCCTCTGCTCTATTACACAACTATTCAGTTCTTTCATATGCTTCAGTTGTTTAATTTAATTCAATTTAATTTAATTCAGTTGTTTAGGTTATTTGAGCATATCATCATGATAATCTGATATAAAAGATAAGTATGTAAGTAGTCACTTTTATATCATTTTTTAAAAATAAAATTTTGACTTAAATTTTTGGATTAGTACTTACATATTGTACATATTTAATTTTTACAGGAAATGGTGGCTAAGGAATAGTTGATTTTGAATTTGAAGCAAAAGTCTGACATTTATCAAAATGGGGGAAAGGAAAAATTTGAAAGTAAAGCAAATCGTTGACCATTTAAATGTGGAATGGTGCAGATTCATGAATATCTGAACAAATTAAGTTGATGTGCATTTGAACACATGAAATTAGCATATTGGATACAAATGATTAAACATCAGTCTGTGTAAATTAGATATGTTTGTTGATTGGTGGATTATGAAATATACTGATGAGCCAAAGAATTATGATCACCTACCTAATATGATGTTGGTACTCCATGTGCAGCCAAAACAGTTCGTACCTGACAAGGCATGGATGCTACAAGATTTCTAAATTTGTCTTGCGGTATCTGGTACCAGCATGTAACCAGCAGATCCCTTAACTCCTGTAAGGTCCGTGGTTGAGATGCTGCAGATCGAAGTTGCTGTTCCAACACAAACCGCAGATGCTCGATGGGATTGATGTCTGGGAAAATTTGGAGGCCAGGGGAATACCTGGAAGTCTTTCTCATGTTCCACGAACCAGTCTCGAACAATCTGGACAGTGTGGCATGGCGCGGTATCCTGCTGAAAGACGGCACCGCCAGAGGGAAAGACCGTTGCCATAAAAGGGCAACGGTCTTTCCTTCTGACCTTTGAAAGGTCAGCAATGGTGTTTAGGTAGGCAATAGAAGTCAGAGTGCCCGGCACATGGATGACTGGACCCAGGGTATACCAGCAGAACATTGCTCAAAGCATGACACTGCCACCACCGGCTTGTTTTCGTCTCACAGTGCATCCAGGCACCATCACTTCCCCAGGTAAACGCCGCATGCATACCCGGCTGTCCACTTTGTGAACACGAAACGTGATTCATCGGACCAGATGACCTTCTTTCAATCACTCAGAGTCCAGTTTCAATGCTCGCATGTAGGCACTGTCGCCAGTGAACCGTGGTTAGCACGAGCACTCGGAGTGGCCTGCAGCTACGCAGCCCCATTTTCAGCAGGGTTCGATGTAGTGTGTGTTGTGACACATCACTCCTGTCACCAGCATTCCAATTACTGGCAAGTTGTTCCACAGTTGCCCTTCTGTTGCCACATACCATCCAGGAGAGCCTTCGCTCACCTTGAGCATTGATGAGCTGTGTTCATCCAACACCTCGCTGGCGGTTCATGGGTTTCCCTTCCCCGGACAACTTTTGGTAGATACTAACCACTGCTGACCGTGAGCACCCACCAGCCTGTCATTTCGGATATGCTCTGACCCAGTTGTCTGGCCAATACAATTTGGCCTTTGTCAAACTCACTTAAGTCCGCTGCCTTTCTCATCTGAAGAACAAGAGTAACACTGATTAAGGGAGCTCAGTATCAGGTGTTTTTTATATGCACACGCGCTGTAGTCCACCTGCAGTTGCTTTGACTTGCATAACAACTTGCTGGTCATAATGTTTTTGTTCATTGTTCATTGGTGTAGGTGCCAACACACAGCACACATGCAAAATACAGGAAGAAGTGAAATGTGTGGACAGGAGAGTTCCAATGGCTGTAGATTTGCTTGCTCACCCTTGCATGCGTGTTGCAGTCTTCTGGTGCTTGTTGAGGACAGAATGCTTGTTTATATTGATGTTGGAGCCTGGGCAGTGTTGGATAGCTTAAGCTTCCAGAAATTCTCTTCAGGTCCATATGTATCATCTTGGAGGTTCTTATGGCACTGTTTGTCAGAAAGCATGTCCCTTGCAGATGCTATGAGCAGGCACATCGCTGTTCCTCCCCCTCCCACCCCAGGTGTTCCTAACTTGAGACCATGGTAAGGGAAACCATACCCTCCTTTCATGTGGGAACTGAAGCAGCATGGTGCTTGCCTCTTCCTTGGCATTCTGATCAAGTGGACCTACCCATTCACATGACAGACTTCCAGAAACCCACTGATACCAATACATTTCTTGATTCATTCCAATCTCTCCTATCCCATTTCAAGGTTAAAATGATTTAGAGTCTGGCCACAAAGACCCTGTTCATCTGTAGCCCCCAGGAATTGGACTTGACTGAGACAAGCGCCCTTGTCTTAGTCAAGCATATACTAAAAAGAACTATCAACCAATTTATAAACTCTCTTCACCCTCTCCACACAGTGGATGGTCCCAGCTTTTTCTGTTGCTGAGATGAATATCGAAGACCCCCTACTTGCAATATGCAAACACAAATTATTGTTAGGGGGTGCATAACATGTTCGGCTGTAACATATGGTTCACTCTTTTACTCAGCCTCCATCTTTTTACTGTGCATTATGTTTTAGAGCTTTATAAATCTAGTATCCTCAGGAACACAGCACATTCCAGGTTTTTGAAAATTGTGGCATTTTGAGGGTTATGCTTAGTTTAAGTCTCCATAACCGAGAGCAGTTTGAACTGTGGTTCAAACCTACATGACCTATATAGTAAAGTGATGTTCTTGCATTTTCTCTATCATGTGAACCACCTCTGACCTTCCCAGAGTATAAGCAGAAAATTAATTTATTTATTCAGTGGAAATTTTTTATCTATTTTTATTAGATAATGCAGTAGTTCTGATTCTTATAATCTTCATAGAATGATAGTCACCAGCATTATGGCAAAATGTTAACTTGTACTGTCAGATTGGTCTGGTGGGTGGTAACATACTTGCTTAAGTAAAGGTTGTGGGTTTGGCTGCTGCCTCCAGTGTGGGTGTTGCAATTGTTCAATAGTTTTTAATATAAACAGTATAAACCATAGGTATAAACAGTGCAATATGATTTCAGCTACTGAATTAGTTTAAAAAGTAAACACACTACTACTATTAAATACTATACTGTGAACTAGTATTGAAAATCTTGCAAAATTGATGATTTTATATGTTGCAATTACATAGTAACACTGACATACATGCTGGAAAATACGCTGAGTGCATGGAAATCATGGGATACCCACCTAGTAACTGGTAGGTCCACTTTTCGCCTGGGTAAGGGCAGTCACTCTGACTCCATGCTTGCTGCACTGCTGTCCATAATTCTGTCGCGTTCCTGGGTGGTGGATCCAAAGCGTGAACAGACCTTTCCACTGAATCCCAAAGGTGCTCCACAGGGTTCATATCTGGTGAGTGAGGCCATTCCATTGTGGTAAAATCTGCAGAATGCTCTTTGAACCATGTTCTAGTCACCACAGCTCTGAGGGGAGGCACATTGTCCTGCTGGAAGAGTCCATTGCCTTGTGGGTGCATAATGACAATGAAGGATGCAGATGGTCTGCAAGGATGAACACGTAACCTGCACCGTTCAGAGATGTGTCTAGATGTACCAGAGGTCCCAACATGTTCCAGTTGAACATTCCCAAGACCATTACTAACTGTCTAGCTACCTGAACAGTTCCTTGTTGACACAATGCGTGAATAGCTTCATGCGGTTTCTGCCAGATACGCACCCTCCCGTCCACTCGAAATAACTGGAAACTGGACTCATTGGACCAGCAGACCTGTCTCCAATCATTCGAGGTCCAGTGTCAATGTTCTTTCACCCGGTTGAGGAGTAGAGCCCTGTGTTTTAGTGTTAGCAATGGGACTCTGGTGGGTTGGCAACTCCATAACTTATTTCTGGCACCTCCCTTGTTGAAGTTGGTGGTGATTTGTGCCACTGTCACTCTCCGGTTGGCTGAAACAATGCGAGACATGTCGACAGCCACGTTCATCCACCCACAGCGCTGTCCACAATGAAATGTTATTCCGTATATGGTGTATTCCCGATACACTCTTGATACTGTCGAACAGGGATAGTGCAATTTCTGTACCACCTCTGCAATAGAGTGACCCATGCGTCAGGCAACCACTATCATCCCTCTTTCAAAGTCGGTTAACTCACAATGTTTATCCATACTGACATAGAATTACCATCTATGTGAATGCAGTGTACCTATATACCTGCCAAGCGGTGGGTTTGTCCACTAGCGAGAGGGATGACAGCATCACGTTGCCCAGGACCAGGTATCCCACGAATTCTGTACTTTCAATGTAAATAAAACAGAAAAGAAATTGTATGAAAATTATTAATGGAACATAATACATAAATTTGGCACCTGCTGCATTTTAAATTTGGCCAGCCTATTTTCCCTCTGTCTTTTTACAGTCAACTATACTCGTAAATATTCAAAAAGTTTCAGATTTTTGAGGTTCTATTGTATTATATTTTTTGTATTACATTTTCTAGTGTTTATTGAGAGTACCATATTTTACTTTTCTCTGTCTATATGCATTGACTTAATGTATTCACTTGTATTTTGTTCTGTGCTGTCTGGTGGCACCTATTTTATAATCAGGAATGGCAGCCACTGCTCAATAACCATATCCTTAATCTCTCACAGAGTGGTGTTTCATCATTCATATCCAACAGTGAAGCCATTAAAGAGAAAGTGTTTGGAAATCAGAATATAAAGAATTACACATGGAGAAATCAGAAATCATTGTGAGAGCAAAAGAACTTATTTCTGGACTGATCCTTCAAGCTAATGCTCTAGAAGTAGCTTTAACGTGAAGATTCAGTCCAGAAATCAAAAAGTTTGTTTTATCTCAGATTGGAGGGAGAAAAATAGTAAGCCCATAAATTAAATTTGAATGAATTCAAGGCATTAAATGGATGACTCATTATTAAGGAAAATTGTTGAATTGTTTAAAAGTATCTTTTGAGAATCAGTGTTGAAATATGGATGTTGATTTTTGAATATGCAAAGATTTTTGAAGAACTGGTAAAAAAAAAGTTTTCAAATTTTGCAGAAATGGAGCAAATAGAATGAAGACTATGATTTATCTTTGTTGAAAAAAAAAAAAAAAAAAAAACAGTGAAGTGGATGTTGACTTATTTTTTATTATTATTTACTCGAACCAAATATGTAATTCTTAAAATTAAAGACTGCAGAAATAAAGATTTTTATTAAAATTCTGCTTTTTTTTTTTTTAACACATTTAAGTTTTTGAAGATAAAGAACCCTGATAGCTAGAAAATTTTTGAAGTTTAATGTTTGAAGAATTAATTGTATATTAATGTATATCAGGAAAAAAAAACAGTAATATATATGTATTACTGTTTTTTTACTGCCTCATGTTAAGGCAGGCATGGTCCCAATAAATATTCTTTGTTCACTATCAGCCCATGCTGATCATAACTAACATTGGTTAGATATGATAAGCTTCAGTCAGTTTCAGTTATAATTTTCAATTGCCACTATACAACACTGCAAAATTTCAAGCTGATCTACTGAATACAATAAGTGCAATAAAATACAGTATTACAACATTTTGTGTAATTTTATTTGACAGTAAAGCACTTTTGTTAACATTTTAGCAACTGTAGTGACCACATTTATATCTTTTGAAGTTAACGGCCAATTGGATTAAAGCAAGATTAATGTTTAATTGTGTTATATACACTGAGTTGGGTTTATATTGATGAGACCCCTTGTGTAGGAATGGATTCTAATCTGTAATGCTGGTGAAGACTCAAAGTCTGGAACGGCTGATACAAGATTGTAGTTTTCCCACATGGTGATAATTTTTTTTGAGTGTCTATGAGGAAGGATGGGTTGGGATCTTTCTGACTCTGAACATGGAATGATTATGGTGGCAGAATGTGAGGTGTTAGTATCTCAACAACAGCCAACATAGTTAAGTGCTCCCATTCTGTGGTTTCACAAGTCTGCTCTGACTGGCTCAACAGCAGTCAGCAACCAGCCAAAGGTCAAATGTGGGAAAGCTACATGTGACCACAAGGTATTAGATAGGTGTTAATAACGTAAAGCTAACTCAGTGTATATCCATCTTGCTGTCTTAGAGAAGGTTGGTTCCCCTCCAGTGAAAGGCTTGCGATTGTGCTCTCTTTATAAATGATATTGTTATCCAAAAGTTGTGTTAAAATTACTAATATTTTTAATATTTTAATAAATAATCCATTATTTATTAAAAATTCAAGGCATCACTATTACATCCCTTTCAGGTCTTACTGGGCCCTCATCAGATAGTGGATGGTCATTTTTAGCTAATGCAGTAAATTGTTTATTATCAGATAATTTCAAAATCTGCTTTGAAATGTATCCTCCCTCTTTTTCTGAATTTTTGCAGTTCTCCCATGTTGCCCACTAACATTTTAACATTCGTGTTAACTTTTGTTATATTTCCGTTGGAAGTTTTTCTTCCATCCAACACTTGGCTACTTGTTTAGAATTTGTACATTTATTTACAGTTTTGACCTGAAGTTGTATTAGAAGGCCCCCACCCACTATCTAATGAGGGTCCAATAAGACTGAAAATAGTCATAAAAGTGGTTCCTTGGGTTTTTTATGAATAATGGATTGATGATATTCAGTTGTAGATAATGATGTTGTTTCAAAAGTGAGCATAAGCCCAAACTTGTCACTGGAGGGAACAAAGCTTTTCCAAGACAGCAAGGAATAATGCAGTGAAGCATTTCTTATGAAATTATTTACACTTCAACACTACATTGAAATAACCCCCCCCCCCCCGTATGGTAGGCCTAAAACTGGAGTAGGAAATAAATTAAAAGAGTAGGTTGATTACTTGGTGGTAACAGGCTATCCTTGTGGTGTGACTAATTTTAGCTGAAAAAAGGGACTACTTGCCTTCCTGTGAAAATGAAAGATTATTTGGACATTCACTACTATCTAGAAAAAAGTGTTAAGTGGAATGATAAGTTAAACAGTTTCAACTGATTCATGCCACCAAAGTGAAAAAAGATTATTATTATTATTATTATCATCATCTATATGGTGCAAGGAAGCCTAAGGCTTATGCTGCACCAGCCAAAAAAAAAAAAAAAAATTCTGAATTACCCTGAGAGAGAGAGAGAACGAACAAGAACAAGACTCAGAAGTAGAAGGGAATCACCAAGAAAGAGAAGAATGGTGATATCCAGCTTAGGACCCTAGGTGTGTCAATGCATACTCACCAGATATGAGCCCCCCTGGGGATAGATGTTGAAGCATATGTATACATATTGGTTGTCTTTGGTTAAATATTTAACTATACTGGTAGAACAGTGGAAACCTCTGAAAGTATATTGAACTCTTTCTAGCCAGCATGGAATCTCTCAGACATCACTTTTTTTTTTTATAATAATTTGAAATTAAAACAATCTTCCATGTACCTTTCCCCACCAATATTCACTAAATGGTTATACCAATATTTCTCAACCAGGCTTCTGCAAGAAATCATAGAATAAATAATAAAAATTTTGAATTACCACAAAAAAAATTAATAAATATATCCCTTGAAATGTTGCAAAAATATGGCAGTTGGCAAAATATGATGTAATCTCCATGCACTGCAAACTGTCTCTATTTTGTTTTGGTCGGTTCACATTTAAGGTTATATTTAGTTACAACTTGACTTCTCTTGACTTGTCTTTGCAACTTGACTTTCTCCAGTCCAACTTTCCTAACAGTGAGATAATTTTCCTTGATGATTTTAATGTTCACAACTCCAGCTGGCTTCCATTTTCTAGTCACACTGATCTGTGTGACTAGATCAGCTGGTTGAGATGCTCAGGCTTTTGCAATTACTAATGACCTCATACAGATTGTTCATTTACGTACAAGAATAACGGACAATCCTAAATATACAGCCAACACGCTTGATCTTTTTCTCACAAACAACCCTTCTAAGTACACGGTCGAATTGAATGGTCCTTTAGGCACCTCAGATCACAACTTGGTGATTGTCTCTTCTCCAGTGGAGCCTTTATCTCATGACTATTCCCAACCTCGTGTTGTTTGGCATTACAAGAATGGGATGACCTGCGAGATTTCTTTTCCTTGGTCAGACTACTGTTTCAAAAATTCTGATGTCAGTGAAATTATTCTTGTAGGTATGGAATCCTTTATCCCACACTCCACTTTAAAATCTTGTCCTTTATCTAAACCTTGGTTTTCCAATAAATGTGCTAAGGCTTTTCAAGAGAAGAACGTTGCATATCATAATTGGCTCGTTTATAATTCTTCAGTTTCATTTTCTGCCTACACCAAAGCTTGCAACAATTGTAAAGCAGTTATTAATCAGTCTAAAGTAGATTTTAAACAGGCTAAGAGTAGAAAAATTGCTTCTTGCCCTAATGGTAGCAGAGCATTCTGGTCTCTTGCCAAAGCTTTTGTCTGCAACTTTTGCCCACCTCTGTCAAAACCAGATGGTTCTCTTGTCAGTTTTGTAATGCTAGCAGGTCAGTTTTAAAGCTGACCTGCTAGCATCCCATTTTTCTTCCAACTCATGTATTAATGATCTTGGAAAACACCTCCCACCATTCCCAACACGCTCTGTTCAATGCCTCCTGTGGTCTTCCGTCAAAAGGATGTCAGAAGGATTCTGGTGGATCTTAATGCTAAGAAAGCTCCAGGTCCTGATGGTATTTCTCCACTTGTTCTCAAAACCTGTGCTCCTAAACTTACTCCTGTTCTTTGCCGCCTTTTTTCACTTTCTTATTCCAAAGGTGTTTTTCCTTCTGCTTAGAAATTTGCTCATATCAAGCCAATTCCTAAAAAGGGTGAAAAATCCCTCCCATTCAGTTATCGTCCCATTGCAATTACTTCTCTTTCTAAAGTAATGGAGAAATCAACGATCACCAGTATGGATTCCGTCAGTGTCGATCCACTGGTGATATTCTGGCTTATATTACCCATTTATGGAAAAGTTTGGTGAAACACAAGTAGTTGCTCTAGACATCTCAAAGGCTTTCGATCATGTTTGGCATAAAGGTCTTCTACACAAGCTTCCATCTTATGGTTTGCCAACTGTTTTTTGTAATTGGTTATCCAGTTTTCTCTCTGATTGCTCACCGAGGGCAGGGGTAGATGGCTCTCTAACCAGCATTAGTGGAGAAGTCTTCTAACTTCTCCACTAATGCTGGTGTCCTCCAAAGTTCAGTTCTTTCCCCCACCCTTTTCCGCTTGTATATTAATAACCTTCTTCCATTGACTGGAAATCCTATCCATAGTTTTTCCAATGATAGCACGTTCCATTCTACTTTCGATTTTGAGAAACCTTACCCTGCTCAATCAGCTTCTACTTCTCGAATATCCTCTACTACCAATTCCTTAAATGCTGATCTCCAGGTAATTCTCCAGTGAGGCAAAGACAACTTAGTTAATTTCAAACCTTCTAAATCTCAGTCTTGTCTAATATCTCGCAAAAAGGATTTTTCTGCTCCTATGCTTATCTTTGGTGACTCTAATTTTTAGGCAAGTTGATATATCTCTTTTGGGGATTACCCTGACTTCTAATCTCTCTTGGCATAAGCACATTATAAATATTGCTTCCTCTGCATCTAAAAAATTTGGTTTTCTCTTTTGCTCTCGGCGTTACTTTTCTTCCAAAAAGCTGTTCACTCTGTGCAAATTGCAAATCCGCTCTACCATGGAATATTGTTCCCACATCTGGGGTGGTGTCCCCCAAAACCTCTCTCAGCCTTCTAGATTACATTTAGAAGAGGGCAGTTAGGTTAATTAATGATTCCTCTCTAACAGTCTCTCCACTTGCTGTCTCATTGATGTGCTGTTTCTGCTGCATGCCTTTACAGATACTTCCATGGGCACTGTTCTTCTGAATTGGCTTCTATAATTCCTGCTCTCTCTCTTTCAAAACAGTCCGAACACGTGCTGCCACCAGCCAACATCCATTTCCTGTCCAACTTCAAACTTACAGAACCATCTTTTCATTTCCCTTGTTTATTCATTCAAATGCCATTTTTTGGAACAACCTTCCTTCATATGTCTTTACTGAAAATTACAGTCTATAGAAGTTCAAGTCTAATGTCAACAAATATCTTCTCTCATCTTCTGAACCTTCAACCCAAGCACGTTACTAAGTACTATAGGTTCTAATACCTCTTGTGTTTGGGGTTTTTCATTAAAAAAAAAAAAAAAAAATTAGTTGTATTGTGTCTGTGTTAATTTTGTATTGTTACAGAGCACTTCACCAGGGCAACAAGAGAAAGGCAAGCTCTATGTCACCAAGAGAAAAAGAGCAGTGCGGCAAACATTTTCTGGAAATGGTGTCCATATCTGCAGGTCAGGTTCCTAGAATCCCTTTTGCCTGCCCACTGCCAACCAGTATTCACTGTTTCTAGTCTTTTCTTGATCTCTCTCTGCTATCAGAGATTGTTGGAGAAGGTTTTTCCTTTATTTAAACTTTTTAAAGAGTGATGATTGGGCAACTGAGTCAGTCTTGAGTAGATAGTGCAGTTCCATAGATCTCAGCAATTGTGAATGTTTTGGGAGTGATTTTATAAGCGGTGTTTAGTGTGTATTATTGTCATTTGCTGTTTTGTAGATTTGCAAAGACTACAAATCTTGTAGTCTTTGCATAGTTTTGTAATGAGCATTTTTACCACATTTTCAACCATGGTCCTTTTTTGTGTATCTAAAATGCCGCCCATGTAACAGTATTTTCATACAGCTGTTGAAGATTGAAAAACGTTGAAATATATGAAAAGAAGGCTTATCACTGAAGGAGGGTACAGTGAAAAAGGAATCAAAATTATCATTGCCAAGTAATGATAATTTTTTTGAAAAAAAATTTGCCTTTACAATGACTATTACTTGTCCATGGGTTTTACATGGACTGCAGATGAAATTTGCCTCATTCTGCTGTGCATTGTTTGTTGGGAGAAATTAGTAAACACTGTTATGGGCCTGGCCAATTTAAATCAACTCTTTGCTACTAATAATGGCCACTTGTAAAAAAACAATGCTTGCTTGCCCTGAAATACTAAGAAATACCAACTTTACTCTCCAAGTTGATGAGTCAACAGACGTAATAAGTAAAGTCCAGCTGTTGGCATTCATATGATTTGAAAACAAAGGTGAAATAATGTTTGTTTGTTTGTTATTTGGTTTTTAGGAGCTTTAGCAACTAAGGCCATATTGCTCCGGGGATATGCAGTGGTCATTCCCTGACCTTTCCACACCCTCCGTATTTGGTGGTCACGGGCTCGAACCTCGGTCTAATCAAGAAGTGTGTGCTACGCACTGCTGCTCCTGCTCACCTGGCTATGGAGGCGCCAGGTGAAATAATGGAGAATTTTGTTTGAAAAGAACTGCCAAAGGTGACCAAAGGTCAATATATTTTTAACACCTTGTCTTATTTGGAATCCTGTGGTTTTTCATGGAGCCAGTGTGTTGAAATTTGCACTGATGGCGCCCCCTCAGTGATCATCTCAATAAAAGGCTTTGTTACCCTCATCAAAGGGGGAAAAAAAAAACCCTGGTGTCATAATGATCCACTGCATTCCCCACTGGGAAGTTCTTGTTCCAGCAACTGATGGGAAAGATGTAAAACAAGTCCTTGATGTAGCTGTGAATATGGTCAGTTTTATAAAGCAGTGCCTTCTTGAGTCATGGATGTTTGCAAAGCTATGTGAAAATATGTAAAAGATGATGACACTGAAATTAGACAGTTTTCAAAAGGGAAACTTTTAACAAAGGTGTTTAATCTGCAAGAGGAAGTATTGCTTCTCTTCAAAAATAATAATAAAGCCAGTTTTTCCGACTTTCTTGAAGATACAAAATGGCTACTGAAAGTAGCCTACTTTGGATATATTTTGGTTTGTTATTTTTATATTTGGGGGAAAAAAAGAAAAGAAAAGATTAAATAATACAGAAGAGATAAGAAAAATGTTCCCCCTTATAATGTAAACTGACATATATATGACAATAAATGAATTGTGCTCCTTGCCATCAACCTTTTCTGACCTGTAAATGTTTTCATAGGTAAGGCCTCCTCAGGATATGAAAAATTATTTTAGCAGTTCATGAGGGAAAAAAATGTTTAGACTCACTTATTATGCAGTATTTGTTTACTTCTTGATATATAGTTAGTCCCTGACTTATGTAACTTTGGACTTGAGTAAATTTTTTTGGTAAAATCGTAAAGATACATTCTGTATAAATTTTAAGAGTGAAGTCGAATGAAGGAACGAAGTGAATAAGTTTTTATTTTCGTTCCCATACAAACTATGTTGGATAGTAACCTGCGGCGTAATTAGAACCTGGATAAATAACTAGAGTTAACATTTCATTTTCTCCTTTAAGAATTCTGAAGAAATATTCGGCAACATGTTTGAGACAGGTGAACTACGTCAAAGCACTTGAGAGAAACCCCCCACGACGTTCAAGCCATGTGGACTGTATTCCATAAGCTATTCCTTTGGAAGATTGCACTTTAGCCCTTCATCTCTGCCTCCTTTCCTTCTTTTCTTTCTGGATTGTAGGGTCAGTTCAATTTTTTTTGAGAGCAAAGTGGGAGCTTTTGTTTGCATTTTGTATGTAATATTTGTTACACATTTGGTTATTGTGGTGAAGTTGAAATTCATGTTGTCCTACCATTTTCAAAGACTTTGTGTCAAACTATCATTGTGTAGTGCATGCTTCATTCGCATGTCATAAGGTGTGACAGCATCTCTTGTAACTTAACCCTATGAAGTTCTTTACAGGAAATTTCATTTTGACCGTTAACATGGTGCCGCCTAAGAGAATAAGTGACAGCGGTACTAGTAAATCTACCAAGAAAAGGAAAGCAACTGATTTGGATCAGAAAATTAAAATAATAAGAATGTATGAAAATGTTCAAACATTAACAAGTATTGCACAGAATTTAGATTTGTCGGTGTCAGCAGTGAACATAATAATAAAGGACAGACAGAATACATGAAGCAGTAAAGGAATTGGCACCATTGAAGTCAACTATAATAACCAATGCTAGAACGGGACTAATAAGCGAGATGGAAAAGTTACTTATTGTGTGGGATGGAAGACCAGATCCAAAAACAAATCCCCTTACGCCTCCACCTCATCAAAGCAAAGGCTCGTGCCATTTTTGAGGATCTTAAGAAGAAGAAGAGCAATGATACTGAAACCAATTTTGTTGCGACTCATGGTTGGTTTGATAGGTTCTGTAAGAGAAGCAGATATCATAACATTGCCATAAGTGGCAAAGCAACAAGCAGAGGTGGTGAGGTTGCCGAAAAATTCAAGGACAAATTGGATAAGATTATAAGATGTGGTGATTATTTTCTGCAACAGATATTTAATGTGGATTAGACTAACCTTTCTTGGAAAAAAATGCCTAATAAGACTCATATTTCTATTGAAGAAAAGTCAATCTTTGGGTTTAAAGCGGCCAATGACAGGGTAATGCTCTTAGTGGGAGGTAACATAGTGGGTTATAAACTTAAATCTTTAGTGGTTTATCACTCAGAAAACCCCGCAGGCTTTTAAGGGCATTGACAAGAAATTGCTTCCTGTATATTTCAGGGCTAACTCAAAGACCTGGGTGACAATAACCATGTTCAAAGTATGGTTTCTAAATGTGTTTGGCCCTGAAGTTGAAAAATATTGCTTACCAATGTCAGTGCCTTTTAAGATATTAATACTCCTTGACAATGCTCCCAGTCATTCTAAACATCTAGATGATCTGCAAGACAACATCAAATACATCTACATTGATTTGACCAATGGATCAGGGAGTTATCAGGGCATTCAAAGCTTAACCCCTGGCTTTTAGCTGTGAAGGGTATTGTGTACGGCATGTGCGTTTTGTATGCAATAAAGAGTTCTTCTTCTTATTACATATGGACAACATTTTCTGAGGCTATAAATGAACAGAGCAAGGGAAGATGGATCTGTGGCAAATTTGGAAGATGTTTAACATTCTTGATGGGATATGCAACATTTTAAGAGCCTGGAATGATGTGACAACAACTTGTATGAGCGGGGTTTGGAAAAAAACTTCTAAAACATTCCGAGCTTAACAAAGATGAGCTGATGTCGTCTGTTACCAAAGAAATTGTAACTTAGCCCAGGAGTTGCAGCTAGTCCTGGAGGATGAAGATGTAGACAAGCATGTGGATGGATGAGGTGAAGATTTAACAACAGACAACCTAGCCCAGTTGAGGAGCAAAGGAGAGCTGAATCCGTTGAGGAATCAGAGCAATCCAAGAAGCAGTTCAAATTAAAGGGAATGGTAGAAGCATTTTATAAAATTAGGGAAGGTCTCTCTATATTTTATGGAATGGATGAAAAAGGTGAAAATTTCTTGAAAATAGAAAGAAAAGTTCAAGATTTCTTATCAGCTTGTCGCGAAATTTATGAACAGATAAAAAGCATACAAAACAGATGAAGATCGAAGAGTTCATATCATGTACTACCTCCCTGACCTCTACTCAGCCTACAACAACCTGTGATTAATGAGTCGTATTAATGCTTCAGGTTTGTTTTGAGTTACCTTCAGTTCATCACCTGAAGTGTATAGACTTTGATTCATTGTGTGGTTTAGACAAATTTTCTTAAGTATGTACACTTTGGTTTAGATTCTCTTAGTATCCGTTATAAAGCCTACATGGCATATAAAATATATATCAGTTTTTACAGTACAATAACATGCATTTTTTCTTCCTTTTATGTTTTCTTTTCTTATGTGCCACTTTGGTTAATTCACTACTGTCCCCAGATAAAGGTTTTAATTGTTATGATATATAAGTATGGGCTTGGCACACCCAGGGTCCCCAGCTGGATATCATCATTCTTCTCTTTCTTGGTGATTCCCTACTACTTCTCTCTCTATTGGGGTAGGTAATTCAGAATTTTTTTTTTTTTTTTTTTTTGGCTGGTGCAGCATAAGCCTCAGGCTTCCTTGCACCGTATGGCTAATAATAATAATAATAATAACTATTTTTCTTCATTCTTTTGAGGATATTATGTGGTTTTTGTAATTTTTCCATATCAGGGATATAGTAGAAATATTTTATTAGTCATTCCTAAGTTATGTAAAAATCAGCTTATGTAAGAAGTGCTGGAGTGTATTTCTTACATATGTTGGGGAATCTTTTTATATTGGAAGGCCATATTTTATTTAACCAAGGTGCTATTAGGCCACATGCTGAGAATTAAATATATACAAAAAGAATTATATTTTTGTAGGCATATTTACAATTTTAATTACAGCCTGTTATTGTATGAGGAATTTAAACAAAAAAATTAGTGTAGACATTTGTTTAGCAAAGATGATAACAAAACTAAAAATGGACGACTTTTAATGACTTTTTTTGCGACTACGTAATGCCAAATAGTAGTCTGATATTTGGTTCCAACGTTGTTGAGCACTGTTTTAATTGGTCCTCCAAGTGAATATTCGTCATCTAAGATCTCAAGCTTGTTTTAATTTGTGTCATATATGACAATGTTGGTTCACAACAGTAGGTTGTGCGAAAACAAGATAGCATTTAACGAGCATGTTGACATAGATTTGGGTATTCAACAGCATTTTTCCACATTTGAAGAGGATTCTTCTTTGCATCAAATAGAGACTGCAGAATATTATCTTCTGAGAGTTCAATTAGTTCCATCTGTAAGTCATCGGATACTTTGGAGACAGCAATCACATTTGGTTGAAAAGCTAGTTTCAGCGTGAGATCATGTTTCTTAAAATCAGCAAGCCTTTCATTGTATTCTTCAGTCATGAAGTCTAAAACAGCTGTGTATTCTTTCGTGTCACATTTCCTTAATGATTTTTTATATCCTGTTCATTAATTACTTTTGCTAATTCAGGAAAGCGTTCAGCTGAAAGTTCCAATCGGGTAAGCAAGGTTTTGAAAAAGGTCAGCATTTTTCTGAAATGCCTTTATTTTAAGCCATATATCATACATAGATTTGGTTTTACCATGCAAAAAAATATTCAGATCATTTTGCTTTGACATAATATCACACAAAAATGCAATATCTCTGCAGAATTCCACTTTTGACAATTCACACTGTTGATTTAGTTCCTCAAAAATGCTTGTGATTTGTTTTCGCAAAGATAAAGTTTAAGAAGTATTTGTCCTTGCGACAACCAGCGCACTTTAGAATGATATGGCAGTTCCACACTGAATGTTTCAGAAAGCTGAAGCACGTTGCGAAATTGGCGATGTCATGATGTATTTGCTCGAATGTAGTTTACAGTACCTATAACTTTATTTAATGTGTCACTTAAAACTAGATTGGTCACACCGATTCTGCTGGTGAAGAATACAGTGAAAGGAAATCAAAGTATCTGGATCTGGCAATTCTTTCTGTAGTAATGCAACAAATTCTTCGTGTTTTCCTCTCATGGAAGGTGCGCCATCTGTGTGTACAGTTACTAAATTACAGTTTTGCTTCGCGGCATTTTTCTTTGAAGATGTTGAAGAAAGATGTCAATTCCACGTGTCCTGGTAGTAAGGGTACCCAAAGCCAGTAACTCCTCGTGACAATGAAAATTCGCAGTTATAACACCTATGCTGAGTCAGTAATGTCCAGCAATCAACTACCTGCTGGCTAAAGGTAAACTTCTGCACATCTATTCTACAACTGTCTTTCCTCAATTTGAATCTATGCCCCCCCCCCCCCCCCCCAGGTTCTTAATCTGAGCAGGTGGAAGTGTCTCATCAGCATTGAGCCTGCTGAAACCATTCATGGCCTTATACACCTCAATCAGATCACTTTGCAGGTTCCTAGTCTCCAGCTGCTGCAACTTACAGAACTTGAGGAGGGCATAGATGAATACAGTGAACAAGATTGGTGAGAGCACCCCTTTGTTCCTCTCACCAATCTTGTTGCCCTTCTCTGTACTCGTTCTAACTCTACATCCTTCCTAAAATGAGGCCTCCAGACCTGTACGCAGTATTCAAGGTGTGGCCTGACACAATGGGGTAATCACCCCCTACCAGCAAAATTCCTATATATCATTGACAACTCCATGACCTGCTCTGACAGCCTGTCTGCACTGCTCAGAGAACTTCATATCTGACAGCACAATTACCCCCAGGTCTTTTTCATTCTCCCCCTCCCTGAGTGTAGTACCACACAGTTGGTATGTTTCTCTTGGGTTACTGCTACCCATATGCAGTACTTTACATTTGTCAATGTTAAACTTCAGTTGCCACTTCTCAGCCCATCTGCCTAACTTTTCTAGATCTTGTTGCAGTAACATGTCTTTACTGTCATTAACAACCCTGCCAACCTTTGTATTATCTGCAGACTTGGACATTAAGCCCGATATACCTTCATCGATATCATTGATAATCGTACAAAATAACAATGGGCCCAGCAATGAACCCTAGGGCAGTGGTCTCCAAACTTTTTTGGTCGCATACCCTTATTTTACTTAAAAGGACTAGCATGCACCCCGGAATAAAAAATTAAATATATAAGTTTAATATATTTTTTTATTTATAAATCATTAATTTATTAAATAATATTACATCATTAATTAAATCATTAATCAATAATTGATATTAAAACATGGAAGGCATTACATCTAAAGTATCTTCCATTACATAATGGAAGGCATTACATACCTTTTTAAAAGATCACAAATAAAAAAATACAAATCAAAATTAATTTGAAGTTCAAGTACAATGTGCATGATGGCATGATCAAACAAAGCTACATACTGAAGTATTAAAAAAACATTTACAATATTTATAATGTTTATTTTTAATTACTTTTCGAAAAACTAGAGTTTTCATAATTAATAAATATTGATTTATTTTAGATTATATTGCCCCCCCCCATGGATCATCTTGTGCACCCCACTTTGGAGACCACTGCCCTAGGAAACTCCACTAATAACATTAGTCCACATAGAGCAGCCATTTATTACCACTCTGCTGTCTCCCACTCAACCATCCCTTTATCCATTGCAGCAACTTGCCCTTAATGCTATACCGCCCAAATTTGTACAGCAGTCTTCCATGTGCAACAGTATCAAAGCTTTTCTGAAATCCAAGTATATGATATGTGATATCAAAATTATTTTTTTGCATCCAAGTTCCTTTGTCACCATATCATAGTATCCAATAAAATTGGTCAGACAAGACTTCCCCTTAACAAACCCATGCTGTGTCTGAACTATTACTGCAGCCTTGTCCAGGTGATCCTGCATCATTTTAACCAGTGACTCTATTATTTTCCCTGGAAGAGAAGTTAAACTAACATGTCTATAATTATTTGTGTCACCCTCTGAACTTCCTTTGTGAATTGGGAATACATTTGCACATCTCCAGTCCATAGGGACCTCCTCTGAATCTAAGGATGCTCTCATAATTATGGCTAAGAGTTTGCTTGCTTCCCTTGCTGCCTCCTTCAATATAACTGGATAGATTTCATCTGCCCCAAGTTCCTTTTTTATGTTTAACTTCAACAATTTCTCCTGTGTCCAAGAACAAAGGAAAATTTTAGGTAAAATAAGATCAACTAGGCTCAAATGGGTGGGCCATGTGATTAGACATGGTGGTTTGGTTCTGGATGCCATGGAGGAGACTTTGAAGGGAAAATGCCCTAGGGGAAGACCAAAAAATACCTTCATTGGGATGTTGCTGGATAAAGTAGGACTTCTAAATTTTGAGGAACTAAAACAAACGGCACAAGAGAGACAAAGATGGAGACAGCTCATCAGAGGAACTGACCAGTCACAAAAGTGAATTACTGATGATGAACTAGAAAAGGCAATGCATACATTTTATTTAACACGTTACAGTTCTTCCTTAAGAAGCTCTCGGGCCTGTGACGTGAATCACTGGGTGGTTGCCAGTTCGCCAATTACCAAGTTGCCACTGACAGACCTCTTGCTAACTACACAGTTATTGATATAAATAATTTTACCTCTTCACTTTGTTTTGTCCTCTATTGATCTATCCAACATTTTTATGCCTTTTCTGTTTCTCTTCGTAATGTACAGCATAAATGTAAACTAATTTATATAAGGTGAATAATGATATATAAAAAAGAAAATAGATAAAATATACCTTGAAAATGTTTTGAGTTTGGTGTTATCTCATGAAATAAAAGGTGGATTTTGCATTTGAGAGAAATAGACAAAAGGCCGCAGATTCCCCACCTCTGTAGTTTCACTAGCTTCACAGAAACAAAATGTGGCATCTAACAGATGCCACATGAGCATTTGCATTTCAATTCACTGGTCTTAAATTCTAAGAAATTCTATAAAAACATTTTATTAGTATTGGCAATATGATGCAAGGAAGCAAAGCTCATACAACACTAGCAAAAAGAAACTACCACTTAATTTCCCCATTCCTTCCAATAATTTTGTCCAAATCTTCCTTAAATTTATTAAAACTATCTGCCTCCACAATGATAGGTGAAAATTTATTCCAATAATTCAGTACACTTTGGCCAAACGGGAATTTCCATACATTTCTTTGGTAATCATCCTACCCTAATTTAAATTTACACCATCAGAATTTTATTTACTCAACCTATTTAGAGCTTTAATAATTCAGTGCTCCTTGTAGATGACTAGTTTCCAGATTCTGCAATTCAGTCTTCCTTGGTAAGAATATTGGTTTTTCTGCACCCTTTCCAAACAGATCTGTGTCCTTCCTAAAATGAGGTTTCCAAACTTGTATGCAGTATTCCAGATATGGCCTAACCATTGCCTTATATAATGTGATAATCACTCCCTTCTCCCTGCAGTCAATGTTTCCTCTATATTATTGACAGAACCACATGGGTTGTTCTAGTGTCTTGTTTACACTGCTCAGAGAATATCATGTAGGCCTGTACAGAGCCCTACCCCTAGGTCTTTTTCATACTCTACTCCACTATCTTGAGTTTGGTACTACCCAAGTAGTAGTAGTAGTAGTAGCATGTGATGCAAGAAAGCAAATGTATGAGCTTATGCAGCATCAGCCAAAAAAAAAAAAAAAAAATCACACCATTCCCTCCAAATGCCTGTCCAGTTCCTCCTTAAATTTACTCAACCTATCAACTTCCACAACGACAGATGGAAGTTTGTTCCAGCAATTAACCACCCGCTGGCTAAAGGAAAATTTCCGCACATCTATTCTACATCTGTCTTTTCTTAATTTGAATTTATGCCCCCTTAGATTCGTAATCTGAACAAGTGGAAGGATCCCATCAGAATTCAGCGTGCTCAACCCATTCAAGGCCTTATATACCTCAATCAGATCACCACGCAGGTGCCTAGTCTCCAGCCACTGCAGTTTGCAGAACTTAAGCCTCTCTTGGTAAGAGGATCCCTTCATTCCCCTCACCAATCTTGTTGCCCTTCTCTGTACATGCTCAAGTAAATCTACATCCGTCCTAAAACGAGGCCTCCAGACCTGTACGCAGTACTCAAGCCATGGCCTGACCATTGCCTTATACAGAGGGATAATCACATCCTTTTCCCTGCTAGCAAAATTCCTATATATCATTGACAAAACCCCATAACCTGCCCTGGCAGCCTGTCTGCATTGCTCAGAAAACTTCATATCTGCCTGCACAATTACTCCCAGGTCTTTTTCATTTTCTACCACCTTAAGTGTAGTACCACACAGTTGGTACGTTTCTCTGGGGTTACTTCTACCCATATGTAGTACTTTGCATTTGTCAAGGTTAAACTTCAGTTGCCACTTCTTAGCCCATCTGCCCAAATTATCTAGATCCTGTTGCAGTAGCACACTGCCATTACTGTCAATAACAACCCTGCCAACCTTTGTATCATCTGCAAACTTCGACATTAAGCCTGATATACCTTCATCAATATCATTGATAAATATACAAAACAACAGTGGACCTAACACCGAACCCTGTGGGACTCCACTAATAACATTAGTCCACGAAGAGCAGCACCCATTAATTACCATCCTCTTGTCTTCTCCCACTCACCATTATTTTATCCACTGTAGCAACTTACCCTTAATACCATTCTGCTCCAATTTGTAAAATAGTCTTCCATGCGCAACAGTGTCAAAAGCTTTCCTGAAATCCAAATATATGATATCAAAATTATTTTTCGCATCCAGTTCCTTTGTAACCACATCATAATATCCTATCAAATTTGTCAGACAAGACTTTCCCTTAACAAACTCATGCTGTGTCTGAATTATTGCTGCAGTCTTGTCTAGATGATCCTGCAATGCATCCTTAACCAGCGACTCCATTATTTTACCCGGAACAGAAGTTAAACTAACTGGTCTGTAATTACTCGTGTCACCCTTCGATCCCCCTTTGTGAATTGGGGATACATTTGCACATCTCCAGTCCGTGGGAACCTCCCCTGAGTCCAAGGATGCTCTCATAATTATGGCTAAGGGTTTGCTTAGTTGCTTTGCCGTCTCCTTTAATATAACTGTATAGATCCCATCCACCCCAGGTGCTTTTCTTACGTTTAACTTCAACAATTTCTCTTCCACTTTGCTCTCGGTTATTACAAAATCATTAAGTATCTTGCTACAATTTGATAACCTTCTGCCGTTTTCAAACCTTAATAATTCCTCACGTGTGAATGTAGATGCAAAATACTCATTCAGTTTGTTTGCTATCTGAGCAGGATCATCAACAGTCGAACCACCGATGTCAAGTGGACCGATCAGATTCATCCCCTTCCTTTTAGAGTTTATATAAGTAAAGAAATCCTTGCTGTTTTTCTTAGCATCTTTTGCCAAGGATTTCTCGTAATCTGCCTTCGCCTGCCGAACCTCCTTTGTGACCTGATTACAGATTAACTTATATCTGCCATATGCTTCTGAGTCGCTTGATAATTTATATGCATCCCATGCATTTTTCTTCTCTGTTACGAGTCTCATTAGTTCATTTGACAACCATTTAGGCCTAAACCTTGAACAGTATTTCTTAATAGGTATGAACCTTTTAGTAGCATACACGATTAATTCCTTGAATGCTTCCCACTTAGAATTTACTGTTGGTAACATCATCAGTTGATCCCACTGTACAGAATTTAAAAACTGTCGGAGACTACTGTACTCGCCTTTACGGAAGCAAAAACCCTTTCCTTTACCCCTGATAGTAGTTAAATCTTTAAGTAAATCCCACGTCAGTACACTCTGATCACTTCCACCTAGTGGTTCTTTTATCTGCAAATTCCTAATACATGAATGATCACTGCTGATAACCAGATCAAGAGTATTACTTTCTCTGGTTGCCTCTCGAACATGCTGCTGCAGAAAACAATCATCCAATAAATCCACAAAAGTCTGACTAGTGTGTGAGTGCCCAACCCACAAGTTCCAGTCAATATCTGGGAAGTTAAAATCCCCCATTATAAGACATTCCGATTTACTAGCCCACTCTATTTCTCTGTACAATTGTACATTGTACTCATTCAAGTCATTAGGCCTATAACACACTCCTACTCTTATTTTTGCTTTCGCAGTGCTTATGTCACACCAAACTGACTCAACAGTGCACTGTTCATCTATATCAACTGGATGCACTTCTTTTGATTTTATGTTTTTCTTTATTAACAGCATAACACCTCCTCCCTTCCTCTCCTGTCTATCCTTTCTGTACACATTGTACTCCCCAAATTCCAGTTCTGCATTCCTTATATCTGTGTGACACCACGTTTCTGATATCCCAACAATATCCGCCTTTGATGTTTTGACCAACACTTCAAATTCATCAAATTTATTTACTATACTTCTAGAATTGGTATACATGCAAGTATACATGCACCTATTCTTATTCTTAATTACTCTAACACATCCCATATACCCACCTGTTTCACAATGACTGCCATCCGTCCCTGAAACCCCCAACACCCCTCGCTCCAGGTCACTACTTATTCTAATAGAAGTTGTGCAAGAATCACCTTCACCTCTGCCTACGGCTACCGTTAAACTATTAGTCCTTGTATCCCCCCAAGCTATCAGTTTTCCGACCCACCTAACACTGCCTCGATAGCATCAGCAAATATTCTTGCACCCTTTCTATTTAAGTGTATCCCATCCCTGTAGAAGCAGTCTCTCCTGTTAACAAGTACAGTCCAGGCTGAAAAAAATTCTATCCCTTGAGCCTTGCACAATCTTTCCAGGGCCGAATTGATCAACAAGGCTCTCATCATATACTCCCTCCTATCGTGTCTGGGCAGAATTGCAGACACTTTCAAATTCAACCCTATTTCACGGCTTTTTTTGAACAGTGACCTGTACTTGTTAAGTAATTCTGCTGGTCTCCTACTCTTAATATCATTAGTGCCAACGTGTACAACTATATCACCTTTTGTGCCCCTAAAAGATGATATCTGCTCTACAACGTCATCAACCTTTGCCCCTGGCAGACATACCCTGGTCCTGTTCCACCTATCCTTTCTACAAATGATGTTCCCCGTTTCCCTGACAATAGAGTCGCCAACAACTACTAGTTCCTTTGGGACCAGCGCAATCTGCCTTGGGGGTTGCCGCTGTGTTGCGTGATGACCAAGTGCAAGCTCTGGCGTTGATGTGGGCAGCTGAGAGCCTGATGGGCCCCTCAATTTAGATCTTTTGAGGGCATCCACCCTGTCCTTCAAACTCTCATATAGGCCCATAACAACGCTGAGTTGTCGCCTGATTTCCTTACATCGCGCACAAACAAAGACATCCCCCATGGCAATATCATGTTCCGTTCCATATAGTTCCGCAAACATTTCACAAGTTGCACATTTTTTTAGGCCTGTTATTCGTTGGAGAATTGCCCCCCTCAGTTCTCCCACGAGTCACAGCACTCCTGCCACTTTGTGCCCGTTGCTTTGCTGCTCTAGTTTGGGGCATGATATTTTAAATTAATAAGATCAATAAATTAAATTAAATTAAATGTCAATACTACGCTATCTAATAGAAACAGTGAAGCGTATTACTGTTTCTATAATTATACGTTAGAGCTACCTAGCTACCTCAATTAAAAATTTGAATTCCCTATCACTATAAACAAAAAACAATGCCTGCAAGATTCGAACGGACTAACGGTTTTATAAAGTATTATGTATATCTACAAAAACTGTTTATATAAATTAAAATAAAAATAACCAGCATAATTAGAACTATAAGACTACGTATTAAGTACAATATAAAATAACAATTATGTAAATAAAAAGCAAACACTTATCGTTTTTTTCAGAGCCTGTAACTCGCAGCTGTATTTTCTAAAGAGAGTCCCACGTCCAAGTGGTATATTATTCTGGCCTACTACCCAAATGCAGTGCCTTGCATTTATCACTGTTAAACCTCAATTGCCCATTTCACATTCCAGCTCACGTGCTTAGTTTATCTAGCTCTTCTTGATGTAGCATACCCTGATTAATGTAATTAACCACTGTGCTTATCTTTGTATTATCAGCAAACTTAGACATCATATTTGAATTAACTACATCAAAAGTTAGGGCCCAACACTGACCCCTGTGGAACTCCATTCATCACATTAGTCCTTGAAGAGTGGTGGCCATTTATAACCAATATATGTCTTCTGCCAATTAATTGTCCCTTCATTCATAGTAGTGCTGCTAATCCATGCTGCTTTGATTTGTACAACATTTGTACATGTGCTACAGTATCAAAGGCACTGAAAAACCTCCATAGTAGCAAATCAGGTTGGTAAGGGATGAACTCCCTTTGACAAGCCCATGCTGCAATTGCTTAATGTCTCCACTCTTCATTACTTCTTTAACTGTTTTTTTTTCTTCTCCACTCTTTCAATACTTCTTTAACTGTTGATTCCATTATTTTCCCTGGAACAGAGGTTAAATTTACAGGGTTGTAGTTATATACTCTGGAAGCCTTGTTTTAGGAAGGATATGGATTTCTTGGAATGGGTATAGAGAACAACAAGATTAGCGAGGAGAACAAAAGAGTACTCTTACCAGGAAAGATTTCAGTTCTGAAAACTGCAACCTGGATGCTGGGCACCTGCGAGGAAATCTAATTGAGGTGTTTAAGTGCTTAAATGGATTGAGTAAGCTCAATGGCGATGGAATCCTTCGTCTTGCTTACACATATGAGGAGGTGTATTCAAATTGAGGAAGGATGGTTGCAGGATAGAAGTGCAGAAATTTGCCTTCAGCCAGCAGTTAGTTGATTGTTGGAATGAACTTCCATGTGGTGTTTTAAAAGTGGGTAGTTTGAATAAATTCAAGGAAGAACTAGACAAACTATCAGAGGGCTAGGTATAAGTTTGCTTTCTTGCATGCAGAATTAGGCAGTTGCCACTACTAATTTACTTGAGTAAATACTTACCCTTTGTACTCTTGTGAATAGAAATACATAAATACATTTGCACAATCTATAGGTTACTTCTGAATTTAAGGTACTCTCATTATTATAGCTAAAACTGCCTTATTTTATGCACCTATTTTTAATATAATTGGATAGATTCTGTCAGCTCGATTTGTGTTATTCACTAACTGCAGCGGTTTCCCTTCCACTTAGTTCTGTTATTATAAAATCATTTAACTCCCAATCAGTGTTAGATAGGATTAGCAGAAGTCTACCTCTAAAAAACTTTGTCATGTATCAATGTATGTTCAAATATTTATTCAATTTATCAGTAATCACTAGAGGAACATCATCAGTTATACAGTTCATATCCAGTGGACCAATTGATTCATTCCTGTTGATGATCCTGCTCAGGTAGCTAACAAACTAAATGAATATTTTGCATCGACATTCACACATGAGGAGTTATTCAGTGAGGGCAATGCCAGAGGAGTATTCAACTCTGGCAGTAAGCTAGAGAATCTTGTAATAACTGAGAGTAAAGTGGAGGAGAAATTGTTGAAGATAAACACAAGAAAGGCACCTGGGGTGGATGGGATCTATCCAGTTATATTAAAGGAGGCAGCAAAGGAAGCAAGCAAACCCTTAGCATAATTATGAGACTCAGAGGAGGTACCCACAGACTGGAGATGTTCAAACTGGAGCTGACACAAGTAATTATAGACCTGTGAGTTTAACTTCTGTTCCAGGAAAATTAATGGAGGCACTGGTTAAAGAAGCATGCAGGATCATCTAGACAAGACTTCAGTTATAGCTTGGACACAGCATGGTTTTGTTAAGGGAAAGTCGTGCCTGACCAATTTGATTGGATACTATGATGCAGTCACAAAAGAACTGGATGCAGGGAATAACTTTGATATTATATACTTGGATCTTAGAAAGGCTTTTGATACTGTTGCACATGGAAGACTGCTGCACAGATTGGGCCAGTGTGGCATTGGAGGCAAATTGCTGCCATACCATTGAATTCTATAAAGTTAAAATCTCTGATAGATATTCTAATTTTTTGGTGCACTCTATCTGTCTTTATAGTTGATTATTATACTCATCACAGTCATTTGACCTATAATAGACTGCAACTCTCATTTTTGTTTTTCTATTTTTGTTACACCAGATGATTCATTATTACACTGGCAACATGGTTACTGGTTGTACTGTTTTAGAGTCCTGTGTGCTTCTTAAGTAAAAGATGGGCTGAGAAATGGCAATTAACATTGACAAATGCGAAGAACTGCATATGGGTAGCGGTAACCCAGAGTAATGTACCAACTGTGTGGTATTACACTCACGATAGTGGGAAATGAAAAAGACTTGGGGATAATTGTGCAGTCAGATACGAAGTTCTCTGAGTAGTGCAACGAGCTGCCATAACAGCTCGTGGGGGGTTTTTTCAATGATATACAGGAATTTTGCTAGCAGGGATAAGGATATAATTATCCCATTGTATAAGGCAATGGTTAGGCCACATCTTAAGTACAGGCAGCTCCGGGGTTTTTGAGTTTTTTTTTTTTTTTTTTTTTCCCCTCCAAGTATCAATAAAATCGAAAATATGAACATTAATTGCAAAAAATGAATACAGTGTACCCCCGCTTTACGATATTAATCCGTTCCAGAGACACCATCGTAATGTGAACCCAATAATACATTGTTTTTTGGCAATTTGTTTCACGACCTTGGAAGTTCAAATTTTTGCTATATAACTTTCTGAAAAGTCTTTTTTATAGTGTAAATTGTATTAGTTACCAATTCAAATCATTAAAATGCACTACACTTTCATTGTTATCATATGTTCTGTTATAAGAATCAATTTTGTGATGCCTTTGTGATATTTTTCTAAAGCACATTTCTGGAGGTCACGATCATAAAACAATAAAAACAAGTTGCACTTTCTGGTTTATTGATCTTTTCTGTTAGTGCAAGCAATTATAAATGGGAAGTAAACTGGATCTTATTGCATTTGCAAAAATACCGATAGCTGGAATTGTGTGGTTTTTTACATTATGTTGAAATGAGTTCCCCTTCACTGAAATATTCAATCGTAAAAAAAAAAAAAAAAAAAAAATTAATTTTCTGAATCTTCTCTTCATTCCTTATTTTTTTTTTTAACCTGCGTAAACTTGTTACTCCATGCAAATCTTGTTAGTTGCATGTGCGTTTCATTAAAAAATGCTTATGCATGCTATTTGAAATTTATAAAGAAAAGAGAAGATTACCTTGGAAACAAATGCCTCTTGAAGCAGTTCTGAAGATGACTCTTTGTGCAACAAACCGAGTGCCGAGCCAAAAATGAGTGATCAACGAGTGTGCATTTAGCCAATGATGATGATGAAGAACAAACATTCTTTAACATTTGTAAGTCATAAATAATTTCTTTATTATTATAATTTGCTTGATTTTACAGGCTACGTTTTAATTTCTTTGGGTAAATCAATCATTGTTTAAACAAACTAATTAGCTAACTAATTTCAATGTTGAGATCATAATCCCTATTTTTAACATTATGTATATGGGAAATAAATTCCTGCTTTATGAGTGCGCGCTAGGAACGAATCAACTCATAAAGTCGTGCACTCCTGTACTGTATGTTGGTCTGGAGGCCTCATTTTAGCAAGTATGTAGAGCTCCTAGAATGAGTATAGAGAAGGGGGGTGACATTGGTAAGGTGAACAAAGGGGTATTCTTACCAAGAAAGGTTTCAGTTATGAAACTGCTGGGTCTGGAAACTAGGCATGTGTTAGGTGACTGATTGAGGTGTCTAAGGCTTTGCATGGTTTGAGCAAGCTCAATGTTGTGGAATTATTATTATTATTATTATTATTAGTTAGATGGTGCAAGGAAGCCTTGGACCTTGATGTTCTCTCAGATATGCCAGACAAGCTGTACTTGCTACCTGGGAGTCTAAAACGCTAATGGAACTGATATTCGGGGGTGACACTCAATTCAAGTGGACCCAATTTTGGCGAAGTCCGGACGGTCTGTGACAGCCAAATCCTCTGCTTGCACCTTCACCAATGGTGGGACTTTTAGTAATCCTGGGTATAACCTCCATGCACAAGCACACTGTGGGTGACCACTCAAGTATGAACCAACGTAAGCAGGAGTCGAGGTGTGGCACCCATACCACATGGAGGAATGCTGCCCCTCTGTGTTACCAGGCAATACTAGGTGGTAGATGACTCTCATCAACCGCTGCAATACCACCACTTTGCTTATTGGAGGCTTACTGAAGTGGTGGAACCCATGTTTAACCTCCAGAGCTAAGTTCCGGTCAACCCTTCCCCATCTCTTCCATCATGCAGTATGACAAATGACTTTTGAGGTTATGATGAACATCATGGCAAGATCCAACCTTCCGTACATTTTGAGGGTACAGCTCTAAAATGGTGTTCACAGGCTGGTCACTAGTTAGAACACCAGACCAAACCTATTGGTAACTCTTTAGGAGGATTCTGGATCATCTACTGTATAATCTTGCTACCTCTACTCTGCCAGATAGTGGCTGGAGGGAGTCCGAGTAGTGTGTATGCAGGGGGCATTGTCGAGGCCACGTTATGTCAAGGCTCTGGGTATATTCTTACCATGTGTATACCATATCTAAAAATTTCATTACTTCATACAGAATGTCCCCCCCCTCACTTTTTCTTGCCATTGAATACACCACGAATTGTCAAACTAATGGAGTAAGCTTATCTGCAAATAGATCTAAATCTCTCAAACACTTCCTAGTTCATTTCACAAATATACGTGGTCTCAGTTCTAATCTCAGCGATATCCATTTCCACTTGCAGTCTGCCAAACCCCATGTACTTTTTCTGACAGAATCTCTATTAGTTGATTCAACTACTGCTCATCTCAGTTGTCCAAATTATACGCTGTATGATTCCTTTCGCCTCAAAGGTGGTACTTGTACATATGTCCGTTCTGATATTCCCTGTCAGAGACTTGGTAATTTGGAATCTCCTCTTTTTGATCTCTGGCTTAAAATCTCTCTTCCTCATTGTGTCAAATTTATTTGTTGTCTCTACTGTTCTCCCAACTCCACTAATCACTTGGAGCTCTTTGACTTCCTTTCTTTGCAACTTGACTTTCTCCAGTCCAATTTTCCTAACAGTGAGGTGATTTTACTCCAGCTGGCTTCCGTTTTCTAGTCACACCGACCCAGCTGGTCGAGATGCTGAGGCTTTTGCAATTACTAATGACCTTGCACCGATTTTTCATTTACCTACCAAAATCCCGGACAATCCTAACTATACAGCCAACATGCTTGATCTTTTTCTCACAAACAGCCCTAAGTACACGGTCCTCTAGGCACCTCAGATCATAACTTCGTGATTGTCTCTTCTCCAATGGAGCCTTTATCTCTGGCTATTCCCAACCTCGTATTGTTTGGCATTACAAGAATGCAAAATGGGATGACCTACCAGATTTCTTTTCCTTGGTCGGATTACTGTTTCAAAACTTCTGATGTCAACGTTTGCTTAGATCGTGTCAGTGAAATTATTCTTGGAATGGAATCCTTTATTCCACACTCCACTTTAAAATCTCTTCCTTTATCTAAACCTTGATTTTCCAATAAATGTGCTAAGGCTGTTCAAGAGAAGAACGTTGCATATGACGATTGGCTTGTTTCCAATTCTTCCATTTCATTTTCTGCCTACACGAAAGCTCGCAACAATTGTAAGGCTATTAAAAGCTATTAAAATAAAAAGTTATTAATCAGTCCAAACTAGATTTTGAACAGGCTAAGAGTAGAAAACTTGCTTCTTGCTCTAATGGTAGCCGAGCACTCTGGTCTCTTGCCAAAGCTATTGGCCGCAACATTTGCCCATCTCTTCTCCCATCTCCGTCAAAACCAGATGGTTCTGTTGTCACTTCAGCCAAGGATAAAGCTGACCTGCTAGCATCCCATTTTCTTCCAATTCATGTATTAATGATCTTGGTAAAACACCTCCCACCATTCCCAACACGCTCCATTCAATGCCCAATGCCTCCTGTGGTCTTCCGTCAAAAGGATGTCAGAAGGATTTTGATGAATCTTGATGCTAAGAAAGCTCCAAGTCCCAATGGTATTTCTCCACTTGTTCTCAAAACCTGTGCTCCTGAACTTACTCCTGTTCTTTGCCGCCTTTTTTCACTTTCTTATTCCAAAGGTGTTTTTCCTTCTGATTGGAAATTTGCTCATATCGAGGCAGTTCCAAAAAAGGGTGATAAATCCCTCCCATCCAATTATTGTCCCATTGCAATTACTTCTACCTTTTCTAAAGTAATGGAGAAATTAATTAACCGCCAACTCTTAAACTACCTAGAAACCTTCCCTCTGCTCAATGATTGCCGGTATGGATTCCGTCAGTGTTGATTCACTGGTGATATTCTGGCTTATGTTATCCATTTATGGACAAATTCGATGGAAGAGTTTGGTGAAACACAAGCAGTTTCTCTTGACATCTCAAAGGCTTTCGATCGTGTTTAGCATAAAGGTCTTCTAAACAAGCTTCCATCCTTTGGTTTGCCAACTGTTTTTTTGTAATTGGTTATCCAGTTTTCTCTCTGATTGCTCACTGAGGGTAATGGTAGATGGCTCTCTGTCTTCTAACTTCTCCACTAATGCCTTGCCTTTCTCAATCAGCTTCAACTTCTCGAATATCCGCAACTAATTCCTTAAATGCCAGTCTCCAGATAATCCTCCAATGGGGCAAACACAACTTAGTTGATTTCAATCCTTCTAAAACTCAGTCTTGTCTTATATCTCGCTAAAAGGATTCTTCTGCTCCTATGCTTATCTTTAGTGACACTCCGATTTCTAGGCAAAATGATATCTCTTTTGGGGATTACCCTGACTTCTAATCTCTCTTGGCACAAGCACATTACAAATATTGCTTCCTCTGCATTTAAAAAACTTGATTTTCTCTTTCGCTCTCAGCGTTACTTTTCTTCCAAACAGCTGTTCACTCTGTACAAATCGCAAATTCGCCCTGCCGTGGAATATTGTTACCACATCTGGGGCAGTGCCCCCAAAACCTCTCTCAGGCTTCTAGATTCCATTCAGAAGAGGGCAGTTAGATTATAATTAATGACTCCTCTCTAACATAGTCTCTCTACTCGCTGTCTCATAGGTGTACTGTTTCTGCTGCATGCCTTTTCTACAGATACTTCCATGGGCACTGTTCTTCTGAATTGGTTCTATAATTCCCGCTCTCTCTTTCAAAACAGTCCGAACACGTGCTGCCACCAGCCAACATCCATTTCCTGTCCAACTTCAAACTTACAGAACCATCTTTTCATCTCCCTTGTTTATTCATTCAACTGCCATTTTCTGGAACAGCCTTCTTTCATGCGTATTTCCTGAAAATTACAGTCTACAGAAGTTCAAGTCTAATATCAACAAATATCAAATATCTTCTTTCATCTTCTGAACCTCCAACCCAAGTCATGGTACTGTACTAAGTGCTATAGGGTCTAATACCTCTCGTGTTTGGGGTTTTCATAAAAAAAAAAAAAAAAAAAGCCTGAGGCTTATGCTGCACCAGCCAAAAAAAAAAAAAAATTCCTGAGTTACCCTAAGAGAGAGATAGCCAAAAGTCGAAGGGAGTCACCAAGAAAGAGAAGAATGATGAGATGATATGCAACTCAGGACCCTGGGTGTGCCAAGCCCATACTCAACAGATGTGAGCCCCTGGGGGTTAGACAAGACTTCCCCTTAACAAACTCATGATGTGTCTGAACTAGTACTGCAGTCTTGCCTAGGTGATTTTGCATCACTTCTTTAACCAGTGACACCATTATTTTCCACGGGACAGAAGTTAAACTTACAGGTCTATAATTATTTGAGTTACCCTTTGTGAATTGGGGATATATTTGCACATCTTCAGTAAACTGAAGATGTGCAAATGTATCCCCAATACAGAGCGATACCATGTTTTTGCTATACCTTGATTATCTCTAAGCCATCAAATGTTAGCATTTGATAGCTTAGCCAATATTTAAAACTCATCAAATTTATTTACTACTCCTAGTGTTAGTGTATAAGCAAGTAAATGTGTTCCTGTGTGTTTTCACTAACTCTTACCTACCCCTTGTAATGCTCTCCTCCTGCTTTTCATGCTACTGCATGTTAAAATGGAAGTAGTGCGAGAATAAAACCACCTTTGTTTATGGCTGCCATTAAATTATTTGTCTGTGTATCCCCATACCCAGATTAACAGTTTTCTGAACCACCTAACCTGCCTCAATAGGATCAGCAAATATTCTTGTACCCCTTGTTACATGTATCCCATTTCTTCTGATAAATACGGTACCATCTGTTAACGAGCACTGGCCATATTGAGAAAAATTCTACCCTGTGAATCTGGCTCATTATATCCAAGGTCAAATTGATGCATAGAGCTCATCATAAAGTCTCCTGTTGTGTGATGCCAAAATTCGAAAACTTTTAAATTCAGGCCTAACTTCTTGGTATTGTTTTATATGTTAGTACCAATTGAAGATTCCATCTATCCCAACTGCATAAAATATTCCTTGCTTCCTACTGACAATAGTTGCCGAGAATAATTACTTCCTTTGGGACTAGTACATCTTGTTTACAATGAGCAAGATGCACTAGTCCTAAAGCAGCTAAATTCATGATATGTATTTGAGTGCTTGATGAAGCCTCTGATTTAATTTATTTGAGGGCAGTGACCTTTTTCTTTAAGCATTGAAATTCATCCAACAAAATGCGAACATCTGCTCAATTTCCTCACACTCTCTACACTTAATACACAGACATATTCCTTCCTTTGGCATTATGTCTAGCTACATTCATTTTAAAAGGACATATAAAAGTGCTGTCTGGCTCATTAGCCTATGTGCACTTAATTAATAATGACATATGCTGCAAGAAAGCAAGCTTATAGAGCATCAACCAAAAAATTATTCCCATTTCACCCATCTTCTCCAAGAATTTGTCCAGTTCTTCCTTGAATTTATTCAGACTACCCACTTCTGCAACAACAGGCAGAAGTTTATTCCAAAAATCCACCACTATCTGGCTGAAATCAAACTTCTGCTTGTTTATACTGCAACCATCCTTTCTCAATTTGACTTTATGCCCCATCATGCGTGTAATCTCAGCAAAAGGAAGGATTCCATCAGCATTGAACTTACTCAATCCATTCAAGGCCTTAAACACCTCAGTCAGTTGTTCTTGCAGGTGCCTAGTCTCCAGATGCTGCAATTTGCAGAACTGAAGCTTCTTCTGGTAAGAGCATGCTTTTGTTCCCTTCGGCTATCTCATTGCCCTTCTCTGCATCTGTTCCAGCAGATCTACATCCTTCCTAAAATAAGAACTGCAAACCTGTATACAGTACTCAAGATGCGGCCTAACCATGGCCTTTTACAAAGGGATAATTACCTCCTTATCCCAGCAGCCAAATTTCCTGTATATGATTGACAAAACCCTGTGAACTGTCTTGGCAGCTTGTCTACACTGCCCAGAGAATTTAATATTTTCCTTTAGCAACTGCAACCTCTTTCTTCATCCTCCAACTTTTAGAGCTGCACAATCACTCCTTTCTAATGGTTCTAGTACTGTCAGCAGTATGTCTTCTGGTTTGTGGGTGATGGTCAGGTCTAGAATATTCTTACCCCTAATATTTTATTTAATGTGCTGATACAAATAACACCAACTAGTTTATTTAAAACTTGTCTCCCATGGTGAGTTTCCACTGGCTTCAACCAATAAAGGGTTAAAATACCAGTAATAGGAAAGCACTTGCTTTCCTATTCCTTCTACATGTAATGGTTCTTGTCATACTCTTCACAATCTTCTGATTTGTAGCATGCCCCCACTCCTGTTTTACCATTGCTTCCAACTGTATCACACCACACAGATTCTAGCTGGCATGTGCAAGTTCTGAATCTGTCTGGAAAAGCCTTTGTCGTGTTTAGGCTATTTTTGATAATCGTGATGCTTCCACCCCTTCTATTTTTTGCCTATCCTTCTTAAATACATTACACATAGTGAGCTCCCCGTGCCCTATTATGTCACTGTTAGTTGGCCTAAACTGGGAGTTCACATTCACTCATTTTATTGACAATATTCCTGACATTACTGTAGACATGGTTAAGAATAAATGTTCTTGCAGTTTTCCTAGCATTAGCTTCCTATTTAAAAATATTTCTTGGCTAAAGGCCTAAGAGTATGAAGAAGTTTGTTAATGCATAGGTACTACACATACGTCATTTGTAATACCAACGTAGTTTGAATGCATTGTTTAATTATATCTCATATTGTGAATACTTTCATAATGAGTTGCCATTTGTTAGCATTGCTTTGAATAAGTAACGCTTCACCGGTGGAGAAGACTAATGTTACTTATTCTCAGCAGATACCACCACCCAGACAGCACCATTTTGAAGCTTGTTGGCGTCTCATCTGTGTGTGGGCAGGTACCTGTTTTTGCAATAGTAACAACCCAGTTCTGAAGTATAACTCCACAATATGAGAGATGCTTGGTGGTGTGCGTAGTTTAATCTCTGCCAAGAATAAGTGACTCATGTCCAGCAAAGCCTCTCATCAACAGTTGATGTGAAACAATCTCAGCCCTTCATCATCAGCCATTTTCAATCCACTGCAGGATGAAGGCCTCTCCAGCAACTTTCCAGTTCCTTCTGTTTTGAGCACTGGCCATCCATTTACTACTCAAAAACTCATGAATTTCATCTATCCATCTCCGCCTTTGTCTTCCAGGTTTTCTTCTAGCTCCTCTTGGGTACCATTCTGTTATTTTCTTAGTCCATCTGTCATCATGTCTTCGAGCTATGTGTCCTGCCCAAGACCATTTTAGTTCTTTAGTTTTGATAAGAATGTCCTTTACTTGAGTTTGCTGCCTAATCCATGTGTTTCTCTTCTTATCTAACATTCTAATTCCCAATATAATTCGTTCCATTCTTCGCTGTGTAGTTCTTAGCTTCTCTTCCATTCTTTTGGTGAGTGCCCAATTTTCACTTCCATAAGTCATGGTGGGGAGTATACATTGATTCATTATTTTACGTTTCAGACAAACTGGGATATTGCTCTTCAGTAGGTGACTATATTTCCTGAATGCTATCCATCCAAAATTTATTCTTCTCTTGACTTCCAGCCATTTATCATTATTACAGCTAATAACTTGTCCCAGATAAGTATATGACTCCACCTTTTCAATTACTGCTCCTTCAATCATTATTTCCCTTTCCGTGGCATACTTGTTCATCATTACTTTTGTTTTAGCCATATTCATCTTTAGTCCAAAATCCTTACTAACTGTGCATAACTGATTAAGATTTTCCTCTAATTCTTTGGGATCGTGGCTTATGACCACAATGTCATCTGCAAATCGTAAATGGTTTAGGTACTCTCCGTTCACATTGACTCCTTTCTGCGACCAGTCTAATCTTCTGAAAGCTTCCTCAAGGGCAGCAGTAAACAGCTTCGGAGATATTGTGTCTCCTTGTCGAACTCCTTTCTCGATTTTAAATTTGCTACTGTCTTTGTCTAGTCTAATAAAGGATGTAGCACTCTCATATATTTTCTTCAAAATCATAATATATGGAGTATCTTTGCCTTGTCTTTCCAGTGCCCGAAACATTGCCTTATGCTGTATGGAGTCAAATGCCTTTTCATAATCCACAAATGCCAGGCATAATGGTGTTTTATATTCATTTGCTTTCTCCATTAGCTGTGATATTACGTGAAGGTGATCCATAGTTGAGAATCCTGTCCTAAAGCCAGCTTGCTCTTTCGGTTGATTCTCATCAAGTATTCTTTCTAATCTGTTAGTAATGACCCTTGTGAACAACTTGTAGATATGGGATAACAAGCTAATTGGTCTATAATTTCCAATTTCTGATTTATCTCCTTTCTTATGCAGCAAAACTATGATTGCATTATTCCACTGCTTAGGCATCACACCTTTTCTAATGCACTTTTTGAAGAGCCTTGCCAGTTTTTGTGTTATGTCTCTTCCTCCCAATTTTAACAACTCTACAGTAACTTCATCTTCCCCGCGGGGCTTTCCGATTCTTCATTTTCTTCAATGCATGTTCTACCTCATCAGGAAGAATATCGGGTATGTCATATGTGTTGCTACTTTGCAATCCATCTTCCCCACTGCTGGTATCATTCCCTCGCTCCTTGTATAATTCTCTATAGTAGTCTTCTGCTATTTGAATTATGCCTTCTCTGCTGTTTATAAGTACACCATCCCTATTCTTCAGTTTCAGTATCATTTGTCTTTCTGTATTACTGCTCATGGCTGCTGATTTAAATCCTTTGTTTTCCCTTAATGCTTGTTCTACTTTTCTTGTGTTAAATCTTCTTATGTCCTCTCTGAGTCTCTTTCTAATGGCTTCGCATAACTCAGTATAATCAATTTTCTCCATGTCAGTGTTTTTCTTGCTCTTCATTTGTCGTCTTTGGTTCATCATGACAAGTGTTTCATGACTAATTTTTTCTTCTTTGGATTTCTGTTTCCCTATAGGTTTCTTGGGCTTTATCAATTTCAGAAAGTTGTAATATTCCTCCTCGATATCTTTGTCCTGAGCAGTCTGCAGAAGCTCAAACTTGTTCTTAAGTTCCAGTACATACTGCTTTTTCTCCTCCTCTGTTATTTCAAAGACCTTTGTATTATTTACTCGAGTCAGTTTTTTCCTTTCCTTTCCTACATCTATATCAAGTATACATCTTACCATTCTGTGATCGCTTCCAACATTTACCTTATTCAGGACGGTAACATCATTCACAATATATCTTCTGTTAGTGAGGATGAAGTCGATTTCATTAGTTGTTAATCCATTTGGACTCTTCCATGTCCACTTTCTGTTCACCCTTTTCTTGAAAAAAGTGTTCATTACTGACATTCCTTGAGATTCTGCAAATTCCACAAGTCTTTCACCTCTTTTATTTCTTTCACCAATTCCAAAATTTCCTATTGTTCCTCTTTCTGCGCTGTTTTGCCTTTTTCCAACCTTAGCATTGAAGTCCCCCATAATAATAGTGTAGTGGGTTTTCTGCTCATCTAGAAGACTCTCAATTTCAGTGTACATTTCTTCAACGTCTTCATCATCGTGGCTCGATGTTGGCGCATAAATCATTACAATCTTTAGCTTGTACCTCTTAGAAATATTGAGTATTAGTCTTGACACCCTTGGTGATGTACTTTTGAATTCCAAAATGTTGTTTTTAAAATCTTTATGGACCAGAAACCCAACTCCACCTTCACTCCTTTCACTGTTTCCATTGGTGTACAGCAGATTTCCACTTGATAAACTTATAAGTGATTCATTTCTTCTTCTTGTTTCAGCCAAACCGATAATATTCCAATTCACATTTTCTAATTCCTTTTCCAGCTCTAATATCCTGTCTTCACCGATGAGTGATTGTACGTTATAACAGGCCAAGTTCAATTTCCGTGCATGGCAGCCTGGTCGTACCCAGAGATTCTTAGCACCCTCTGCTTCCACTCTGATCCTCTCACTGCCGTAAGAGGGAGAGTGAAAGCTGCTGGGGACTGAGGGCCATTTGTATTGTTGTGCTCTCATTGCTGGAGGGTTTGGTCTTTTCCTCTTCACGCTGACCAGGCGTCGTGAAGAGAACCACTCTACACGTTTGTTGCCACCTAAGTGACGTAACAGGGCTTACCATCGAGGTGTGCATGAGTGGATTTTAGGGAGGCAGGCCAACCGGACTTCTAAATCTTCTGTAATAGAGAGATATTGGATCCATCAGTGTTTTAGGCTGAGTGTCTGATAACACACAGGATACCTGTTCCCCTCTAAGCCCCCCAAATGTTACAGTTAAGGAGATTATTTCTTTTTCAGTCAACTTGACCAACACCTTAAAAAAAAAATTACAAAATACTACTTGCAATATGTATGTATAACAACAATTTATGTAACTTCCCCTCAGCCCTTACCCTCTCCAAATACTTCTCTGTTGTTGCCAAGACAGGTCACCCTGTCTTGGCAACAACACTCTGCATGTGGTTCACCTTCAGTGGCTTTACACCCTTCCAAAAAAGCCTTGTGCCATTGGAAAACTTGGGCTCAGGATGAAACTTGATCTCCATGAGCTCTTTATACCTTTTTGTGCGTTTCCATTGTACTTTTCTCAAGTTTGACACAAAATTTTATGGTGTAACATTACTTGATATCCCTCCATTCCATTTGTTGTGATGCAGTTGACAAACATGGTTGCTTCGCAATGACTCAATACAGACTGACTACAACATGACATGACTACTCGTATGGTGGGGCAGGTTCAATCCACACATTGACCTATGTGCACAGTGTTGCCATGTCACATTTTATAAAATCTGTCGTTAATTTTGTGACATACAGTACCTCATATCAGTTTATTTGTCAGAGGAATACAATGATATATACATTCACTTCTTACATGGCCTGAATGGCATTCAGAAATTTATATTATTAGCGTCTTTAATGTATGCTTCTCTGTCCTCTGCATGCCATCGGGCCATATAATATGTTAAATATCTGTTTTGTTGTGGCAGCTGAAAATGGAAATTTCTTGAACACAGATTTCCCAAGGCTTTCCCTCCCAGCTACCAGATATCATGATCAATGCATGACCTCAGTATTGTTCAGCTTTTTTGTGGTGTGGATATGAGTTTTCTCTTGGCTCTTTACTGTTATCCATATCGCTAGGATTTTCTGATTTCTGCCTAGCATTTAATTGAGATCCACTGAGTTTTTGATTGATTTTTACTATAGAGCAAGTGTACTGATCCTGTGGATGAGTACACTTTCTACTAATAATAATTCCACTATATTAACCCTTTGGATTTAAATGCCTTAAATCTCCAATTAAAGTGTTTTGCAATAAATATAAATGAACTGCAGGAATCTTAAAATGTGACTGATATAGATTTGAGATACAACTGTATGTTTTTTTTTTTTTTTTTTAACTCGCATGGCATGTTCCCAAGGCAGCGGTTAATGTTTTCATTTTATGCACCAGACAAGAAAACAGTTTTGTTTATAAGGCAGTCTTATGAAAGACATGTACAGAGTGGATTTTTTTTTTTTTCCAATGTATGCTTCGATAAATGGATTTTGGTAGCCAGTCCAGTTCATTCCATAATTAAAAGAACAAAAAATGTTGAACATCTATATTGAAAAGCAACAAGAATTTACTTTTGTTTCTAAATATAAAGCCTAAAATTATTTGCATACATCCACAAATATAGTAATATCTGAGTAGTTTTCTTAAGTTCAGTTATTGGCTCTGAAAGTTCTGTTTCCTAACTTGTCACTAGCAGTATTTTTGGGATCCAAAGTTTTAACTCAAAGGGTATTTTATTTAGCATTAGCATTAGTGCATATGATGCAAGAAAGCAAGCTTATACAGCATCAGCCAAAAAAAAATAAAACCCCTTCCCATCCATTCGCTCCAAACGTTTGTCTAGTTATGCCTTGAATTTATTTAGGCTGTCAACTTCTACAACAACAGATGGGTGTTTGTTCCAGCAATTAGCAACACGCTGGCTAAAGGCAAACTTCCGCACATCTATTCTACAACTGTCTTTCCTCAATTTGAATTTGTCTCCTCAGGCGATTAATCTGGGCAAGAGGCAGAAGCCCATCAGCATTGAGCTTGCTCAACCCATTCAAGGCCTTATACACCTCATTCAGATCACCTGTCAGGTGCCTAGTCACCAGACACTGTAATTTGCAAATCTTAAGCCTTTCTTTGTAAGAGTAACCCTTTGTTCCATTCACTAGTCTTGTTACCCCTCTCTGTATTCGTTCCAGCAGCTCTACATCCTTCCTAAAATGAGACCTCCAGATCTGTATACAATACTCAAGGTGTGGCCTGACCATTGCTTTATACAAGGGAATAATCACCTCCTTAACCCTGCTAGAAAAATTTCTGTATATCATTGACAAAACACCATGAGCTAATCTTGCAGATTGTGTGCACTGCTCAAAAAAACTTCATATCTGAAGCTGCACAATTGCCCTCAGGTCCTTTTCATTGACACACTTTGACAAGAAAGCTAGGTTATTGTGCATCAGCATTTTAAAAATTGTAACCCTAGTTTTCAACCAGATATCTATCTAATTCTCCTTTGTCCTATAGTGGATATATTGTATTCTAGCAACCAAAAATTAAAATATCTATTAAAATTACAAGAGTTTTATTTTAATATTCTTCTGGTATGATCTTTGGTATCCATATGCATCATTGGTTAACAATTGTTTTTAAGTAAGGTATCTTATTCCATTTTCCCAACAAAGATGAAACAGAATGCAAAATACACTTAGTTGTTTTTTGCAAGAGTTCCATTTAATATAGAAGTTACATAAATTGTTGTTATACATACATATTGCAAGTAGTATTTTGTAATTTTTTTTTTAAGGTGTTGGTCAAGTTGACTGAAAAAGAAATAATCTCCTTAACTGTAACATTTGGTTTTATAAGTAAGAATATGGATAATTTTTGATTAAATGTGTTTAAAAAATGATCATAATAAATTTAATTATGAGTGTTCTTTGCCTTGAAGTATCCCTATTTATAACTATCTTGAGCATGATCTAATCAGATTTGGCAGGTACCTTCAGAGGATGTGCAACAGAATTATACAAAAAATTGTAGGTTCCAAAATCACTGCTGCCAGGGAAATTTTGTGCTGCAAATTATTAGCATGCCCCACTCCACACATTCATATGAGATGGGTATCAAAAATTTGTGTTTTAAATTGTTTGGAACTGGTGTTTGGGAAATTAGGTAAGATCACACTGAATCTAACAATTCTAGAAGCATCCATACACCCTTGATTTGTCATCAGTATAGATGAAAGACGCAAAGTGTAGGTCGGCAGCATGTTGACAAAGATTCTGATATGGAAGAATTGCTGCCCTTTATGATCATCAGTGAGGATGCAAGGCACAAACTTGGCTGAAATGCACTGCATTCCCAAATCTTGTGTTAAAATTGATTGGCATGTCCCATAAGAAATATCATTCCTGATCAGATGACAAACATCTGCTTGGAGAAACAACAGCTTTTATGCAAAATAGAACACCACCATATATTGGGAAATCTGTGCAAGAACTGCCATGACAGCATTTTACCACTGAAAATGTAAGCAGCCCTTCATTCCTACAGCATGTCCTCCCTCGATTGCCAGGCTTCATTCCTTTCAACTTAACGTTCCGTGGCTACCTGAAAGACAGTGTATACCTTGTCTGTTAACATCTTGCATGTATTGCAAATGAACAATTAACCTGTTACAGAATATGTAACAGTTCACAGCAAAACACTTCTTTGTGGTGGTGATTTTTAAAACTTGTGTTTGAAGTAATTCTCTTCCAAATCTACCAAAGAATATACATGCCAATCTTGGTTGCAATACCTCCATTACATCATGTTCCAATTATTATTTAATTGTGGCCACTTGGTAATCATAATTATAAATCCTTAGTTGTGAATAAAATTAGACAACTGGTATTATCTCCATGAGTACATACTGTCCAATTGGTTTTAAAGTTAAAAGTTGGGCATGCTGTGTGTATTAACTGGGGCCACAGAATACAAGGATTATTCTGAAACTAATGCCTCCAATTTTTTTTTTTTTTTTTCTATGATACCACTGCAGGTATGCAATTTAAACTGTGTTATGTGCTTTCAATTATTTTTAATAGTTACATTTAATTTTTCTACTCCTTCATTACCATTTTATATACACTTTCATCTTTGCTAAACTTAGTCTATGTCATCATCTTCCTTTCATAGGGCCAAACAGGTGTGGAACAGAAGAGTCCATGCAAATTCCATAGCGTTCACCCTTTTTTGAGACGCTGGTAGGGTTTGGCATTATTATGTGAAGGAGAAATTTTCCTTTCTTCTCTGGCCTAATGCTTGTAGTTTGTCTTCAGCTTCTTTCGCATCCCACATAGCAAGCAGAATTGATTGTCTCCCTGTTTCAGGAAATCCAAAAGTATAACCTGTCTCTTTTCCCAGCAGGTGCTGATCCTTGAATTTCTTCCCTTATTAGTGAATCCTTGTTTTGCTACTTCTTACATTGATTATGGTTTGTACCCAAGTCTCATATTTTGTGACAGTGCTGTCAAAAAAATTGTCACATGTGGTCTCACGCTGCTTCAGAAGATCAGCCTAAGCTGGCATTCTTTGTGATATGATGGGGGTATGTGTGGGACCCAGCAGTCACACAATTTCCTGTATCT